>NC_136795.1:28742689-29040189 GCF_951216825.1 Electrona antarctica | reverse complement strand
CTCTCTTCTCTCGTCGCCTTGACAGGTTCTGCTGGCGGTAAATGCCATCGAGGTCATAAACACACTACTGTGTGTGCACGTGCGTGTGTGCACGCGTGTGCGACGTGTGCGTGCATACACTAATAATGCATGACCAGCGTGATGTGTGTTTCTCATTTCGGCCTTAAGGCTTCCAACAGGCTCCCATCTGCATTCCACATAGACACAGTGGTTTGGTGCTCCATTATGTTCCACTAAACCAAGCTTTGTCAAAACACTGGCCTGTTCTGTCAGTCATTTGGGGGGAAAACAACATTTTCCCGGAAGGCAACAATGGGCAGGCTCCCTCCCTGCGTGCAACAATGTTGTGCCTCTCCATATGTAACACTGCGTTACAGTTTTCAATCTCATTTTCCTTATAATGTCTGTTCATGTTGGCAACGTGTTTATCAATGTGTTTAAGAATGGCGAATGCTGCAGCCTCTATTCCATGATGTCCAGCAGACTGCCAATGTCGATTAGTGTCTCATCACAAGATTCTAATTCCAATCCTAATTATTCTTGCGCATTCCAGTAGAAGAATAAATCTGAAACGCTGATTCAGTTTTAAATGCTTGTGAGACTCGAGGAAATTATCTTCAGAGGAACTGGAAACCGCGGTCGCTTCCAGCGAAACGCTACCAATAAATAACGGTGACACGTGTTGTTAAACTGTAGAAGCAAACGTGGCCTTTATGTCGCCCTCTTGTTGTCCTTTTTACCTGAAGACCTTTTCGTTTGTTAAGTCTGTGATATTAGCTAAATGGAGACAAGAAATGTGCTCCACCCCTAAAGTATCTGTAAACATTGTTCACAGCTGTACAATGTACAGTACACAAGATGCAGCTATAGTAGGTCTCAGACTGTCTCACAAAATGTTTACATACAACTACTGTAACTCTATGTCGATTTTATAACTCATTGTACAACGTTATCACGCAACGAAAATAGCCCATATCGATATCGACAGTACAAGCCTGCTATAGGGGAACCTTTTCTAATAAAAGACCTCAGATTGGTCGGCACTGGTTTCAAGGCATCTTCTTCAACTATTTTCAGATTTCAGTATATTCCTATGAAATCTGCACCTTCATAATCTGTGAAAAACTGAAAAATCACACCCATGTGAAGTGAGTGGTGCAACTCCGTGTGGGGGTCCCCGGAAGTTCCAGACCCACAGGACCACGACCAGGGTGCCGGCCCGGGTTCCGGCAAGCCGCCCCACGTCCGAAACGGTAGAGAAATGAGAGAGTTACCATGTGGGGGTCTCCGGGGGTCCCTGGGAAGTCCTCGGGGGGTCCCCGGAACATCCAGACCCCCAGGAACGCACCCAGGGGGGCGGGCCGAATCCGGCGAGCCGCCCCACGTCCGAAACGGTTGAGAAATGACAGAGTTACCGTGTGGGGGTCCCTCTACTGTACCCTCTACTGTACTGTACTGTCACTGTACTGTATTGGCACACCCAAAATCATCATATATACAGTTAATATAATAGGTGGTGAAAAACAGCCATGCTGTTTTCGTGCTCAGACCCAGGCACCCACCCACCCAGCCACCCAGCCAGCCACCCAGCCACACACATAGCTCCGTAAGGGAGTGGTTGGACCCCTCAAAAATGGCAGTGTCCTAACAGTACACGTCGATACTTTCTGTCAGACCCTTGCCGTCACATTTTATGTCACATCTGAAGCACAGGAATGCATTTGATTGGCCTGTGTGTTTGTTTTTGGCTTCCAAACAAGTCGACCCCCTTCCCGGTTCCAGGAAAGAAGTCATGACTGCATTAAGCCTTCACTTCACGGCTCCTTCTCTGAATTGAAATGGCAAGCGCATATTTCACATGAACGAAGTATAGTGGTGGAAAAAGTTTTAATTTTAGTTTTACTTAAGTAAAAGCATCAATACGGCAATGTAGAAATACTCTTTTACAGGTAAATGTCCAGAATTAAAAATGTACTTGAGTAAAAGTGTAAAAGCATTGGTATCAAAATGTACTTAAAGTACAAAAAGTAGTATACTCATTATGCAGAATTAAATGAAAATAGCCGATCTACAAGCTCACAATGCGTCGCGTAGATGGGCTATTTTCAGATGGCTGGAATGTACTGTAGGGTTGAAGTGGTTACTGTGGGCTTTGTAATAATCTAAATCTACAAAGTAACTAGTAATGAAAGTTTTCTAAAAATTGTAGTGGAGTAAAAGTACAATATTTACCTCTGAGATGTATTGGAGTAGAAGTAAAAGTTCTGAAACAGTACCTAAGTAAACGTACTTCATTACTTTACACCACAGATGCAAGTATAACTAGAAAAGTGCCCTTCTGGGCACAGGTCTCCACCAGGACGATAGGAGTGTGAGTGTGATGTTTGGCAAAATGTTTAGGAGCAATATAAACGTGTGTGCGCGTGTGCGTGTGCGTAAATGCGTGCGTGTGTGTGACGTGGCTTGGCCTGTTGTAGCGCCACCATGAGGCTGATTTGAAAACTGTCAAAGTGGCATTTCTTCCAAAGCCTAGTGGGAATATGCTTGCACAGTTTCACCACAATCGGACGCTGCGTTGAGTAGTTGTGGCGATTTGTACAAAACGGGTACAAAGCGGGCTACTCCTGAAAAGTTTAGAAGCCAATCGTAGCCAATAAGGGTGGATTATGAGAAATCAAACAAACCCGTCTTGATCACATGACTATGGAGAGCATGTGTACCGATTTGCGTGAAATTTGGATAAAATCTGAAGGAGTAATATTAGAAAATGTGTTTTACATATGTCGGCCTCCTGGTGGCGCTATAAAGAGCAGATGTGAAAAAGTCCAGGCAAAGGTTTTTCCTTGGCCTCTAGGGAGTTGGCATACAAAGTTATCCACAGATCCGTGCAGTTAGAGGTAAAAACACTTTTCTGCCAGTTATAGCGCCACCATGAGGCTGAGTTGAAAATGTTCATGTGGCATTTCTTCCTCGGCCTAGTGGGAATGTGCGTGCACAATTTCACGGAAATCACACGATGTGTTCATGATTTGCAGCATTTTGTTTGAAACTGAGCACTCCTGCTTGCTTTGGAAGCCAATCTTAGCCAATCAGGATGGAGTCTGAGAAATCTGAAAGACCCGTTTCGTTGAATGGCTCTAGAGAGACTGTGTACCAATTTGCGTGATGTTTGGACAAAATCTGTAGGTGTACTGTCCAAAAACTTGTTTTGCACAAAGCGGCCTCCTGGTGGCGCTATAACAGGCCGTTCTGGAAATTTTGGGGCAGAGGTTCATCGTTGGCATCCAGGGAGTGTGTGTGCAAAATTTGGCATCGACCGGGTTAACGGTGCCGGAGATTAGCTGATCACAGACGGACGGACGGACGGACGGACGGACGGACGGACACACGGACGGACGGACGGACGGAGTGCAAAACATACTCTCTCCGCATGCCTTCGGCCTGGTGGAGACAATAAATGGTAATGGTGCATTTCTATAGCGCCTTTATGCAAAGCGTTTTGCATAATTCACCCATTCACACACATTCATACACCGATGGCGGAGGAAACCATGCGAGGCACGTACTTGCTCATCGGGAGCAATTAGGGGTCTTGCTCAAGGAGACTGTATTTTGCATGTCTTAAGTACCAGGTCTTATTACTTAACTTAAGACCTGGAGGCGTGGTCAATGCTCTTTGGCCACTCAGAATAGCCAAATGGCATTGATCACGCCTCCAGGTCTTAAGTTAAGTAATAAGACCTGGTACTGAATACAGCCCACAGACACTAAAAAACAAGCCCCCCCCCCCCCCCCCCCCCCCCCCCCTCTTCCCATGATTAAGTGATCTAAATCAAAGTAAAATGTCATTCTGCGGAAACCCAGCAAAATGCTTTATATGAAAAACCTTTCAACTCCACCGTGTGTGTGTGTGTGTGTGTGTGTGTGTGTGTGTGTGTGTGTGTGTGTGTGTGTGTGTGTGTGTGTGTGTGTGTGTGTGTGCGTGTGCGTGTGCGACTGTGCGTGTGTGTGACTCCAGTGGTTTCAGCGATGTTGAAAGGCTCTGGTTTATGGGAAGTTGTGCCTTCTGGTTATCTGTTGGCTGAAAAAAAAAAGATGAAAAAAAGAAGCCCTTCTAGCTTTGCAACAGACATTTCTTGGAAGCGGGAACAAGCAAGGCTTGTTTTGACACATCACAGCTTACCTGAAATTGATTGTGGACATCAAAGCTTTGATACTTGTACCTTCATGCTAATGATTTCCCCTCTCAGTTCCCACAGTGTGGTGTGTCAAATATGAGTCACACAGTACACACATGTATGTCTCTTATGCCAGACATCATAAAGATACTACACCAGATGTTATTCCTGGAATGCATGCTCTTTATCAGAAGGGGCCGCTTATGCATTCACAATGCCTCACCTGCGTCTGTCTTACCGTCAAGCCTATAGGGCATTAAGTGCTATAGCACTTAATGCCCTATAGGCTTGACGACCTTGCAGGCTTATGAAAAGGCTAAAATGCGATTTAGATAGTATTAGGGGCTGCAGTAGCTCAGTGGGTAGAGCAGCCGGTAGAGAGGCCAGATGGGAACGTGAGGTTCCCAGTTCGAGCCCGGGCTCCCCCAGAGTATAGTGTCAAAGTGTCCTTGAGCAAGACTCTGAACCCCTAATTGCTCCCGATGTGCAGGTTGGTGCCTTGCAAATGTAAAGCGCTTTGGATAAAAGTGCTATATAAATGCACCATTTACTATGTTAATTATGTAGACAGATGTCAGGTCATTTGTAGACCTGGCATCCTATAGTTTCAATGTACAGATTATAGATTTTTTTTATATTAGACTGTTTAGACTGATGATAGGTTTTTGGTTTAACTATGATCATAGTCTAGATTACAATTTCTATACATTTGATGTACTTGCCCGTGGAGCCTCTCCAGCGGTGCCCGTTGGGCACTGGCCTACTTGGAACGATGCAAGTTGGAAATGAATGCCCCACCCAGATATTTTGTCTGTGTCCCTTATATGCCCATATATGGAGTTCTTTGTCAGGCATGCCCAAATATGGAGTCTATGCAGACGTCAGAATGATGTCAGAACAGGCCAGCTCCATATATGGACACTGGGTAGGGGCCCTGTCCAGACCCAGGCAGAGGGTCTAGACAGTACAGACAGACAGACAGACAGACAGACAGACAGACAGACAGACAGACAGACAGACAGACAGACAGACAGACAACTATACTGTACTATAGTATGCTGCTTCGTGTTACAACTAGCCTATAGTCCAATATATTCTTTTATAAGAAATACATTCGTTTTACCTCTTTAATGCCTTATTTGTACTTTGTGCGACACATTGTGAGCTTAAGGAGCTGCAATTTCCACGTGCAACAAAGTATTTTATTTTATTAACCCTTTAAACAACAAAGGCACCTTTTGTCACTCTTGAAAGGACCACTTAAATGTTTCCTTGAATGTTTCCACTTTCCACCATTCCAGTAATGTTCTTTTACAATCATTAACCTTACACCACACACACACACACACACACACACACACACACACACACACACACACACACACACACACACACACACACACACACACACACACACACACACACACACACACACACACACACACACACACACACACACACACACACACACACACACACACACACACACACACACACACACACACACACACACACGTTAAACCAGAGGATATGTTCTTGTGTTCTTCTGTTTCTGTGATTTATGTCCTGTAATGTCTATCATTTTGCAATGTATTGTGTCTATGTCTTGTCTGTATCTTGAACGGACGCACACACACACACCCATACGCTCATTATGAAATACAGGGCTTTATCACAAAGCAGTGGAATGGGTTTATCTGACCGATGTGACTAAAAGACGACACACTGGCTGGTATGGTGACGTGTTGAAGTGTGCAGTTTAGAGGAAACCAATCATTTTGTCTCTAGTGGGCTCTTGATCACAGCCGGTTACGACACAGAGGCCTCGACACTGTCACTTCCTATCATTGCCGTAGGTTGAAGAGGGAGGGAAGGAGGGAAGGAGGGAGGGAGGGAGAGAGGGAAGGAGGGAAGGAGGGGGCACTTGTTCATGTATTGTTGATTGATTGATTGAAATGTTTATTTGAATAAAGCAATTTTAAAAACAATATAAACAGAAACGTCAGAATAACAAGCAGTACAAAATAATTAAAAAAAGCTAATTCAAAAGGAGTGAGAAGAAGCATAGCTTATTGCTCCCACCCCCTTTCTATCAATACTAAATATCATTCAATAATCTATTAAATACTTTATTTATTTATTAATATTACATACACACACACAAACCTTTTCTGGTTGTTCGCCTAAATTGAACTTTAACCGTGAGGAGCAAAGAGAGGAAGGACACAGTTTCAGTACACTCCGGTTCAGCTGATATCTTTAACCCATTTAGACTTGACGATGCCCATTCTAAAAGCGCCTTCTAAATCCTACATGTGTTTTCAGAAGAAACCTTGGGTGCAAAAGTAGCAGATCTGCTGTCAAACCGTATACAAGCGTACAACACCTCGCGGCGCGAGGCGTTGTGTGCTTGTAGATTTGCTATTTTCGTCTAATGTTCCCCACAGAACAGGAATGCTATAGGGGTGAAGTGGTTCATGTAAAACAATAAAAAAACAAAATCCCTATCACAAAGATTTGGCAGCTCCCCTGTAGTAACTGAGGACACCCCAGGGGTCCCGGACCCTCTGTTGAAGACCCCTGTTCTAAACATTTAAAAACCAGCAGATCTACATGCCTGTGAGCTTGTAGATCTGCTATTTTCATAAGAAGGAAGCATACATTAGGCATCATCCAGTGGCGTTTGTTCGTCCGTTCAGTTTGTAGAGAGTGCCTCATCGCACAGCAGGAATTCCAGGCCAGTGATTCAGACGCTGGCTGGAATACACACTGTTCCAGATCTTGATGAATTCACTCTTTCGAAACATCAGGCTTTTTTATGTGTCTGGTGAAGCCAGCAACGCACCCGTTATGAATTGTTTATTGTTGTTGTTAGGAATCACTACACTCCGTCTCGCATGTGTATCTCTCACGGTTGAATAATTCTGCCTGTAAGCCATTTGTCTCCTTGTCGCTGAGCATGTCATCTTCATCCTGAGAGACAGCTGGTTTGCTTCTGAGTTTGCCACTTAGTACTTCCAGTCACACATGTGTCAATATCCTGCCTAGATGTTTCAAAATGCCATTTTCTAAAAATGAGTCGAAATGCCGTCAGACAAATCATTAGTGGAGACAGAGTTCTCTCATGTAAGTGTCATCGTGTTAAGGCAAGTCAAGCTTATTTATAGACCACGTTTATAAAAATCACAATATATAACAAAAAGACACAGACTGTACAGACGGGGCTTCCAAAAACTAGGCCCAGGCAGACAGATATATTTAGGGAGAAACAGAGAAATGGGGGAGGGAGAGAAACAGAGATAGGGGGCCGGGTCATAGGTCTACATGAAGTGGCAGCTTTCGCTTCAGGCAAGCAGTAACATCTCAAAGGTTTCCTGATATGACCCACGATGAGTCACCCAGTTCTCAGAGACCACAATCAATTCCTTGAATTGTTGCTATGAGAGTAACCCCCGTCCCCGCCCGCCACCCTCTGCTTCTTTTCTTTGTTCTATCTTTATGGCATTCATTTTTGCTCATTCATAATAACTACTGTGTCAGATGACAGGTTATGACAGTTATGCCGGCTGTCTCAGCAAATTATGCAGATTATTAAAGATAGGCCCCTTTAAACAGGCCTTTTAAAGGGGCCTATCTTTATATCTCTGCTGTCAGGAAATGAAGAAAACCTTATATTTTGAAAACAAAGCAATACTGCCTCATCAAAGTTGGTGTTGTGACTTTATATATTGTCAATTACTATCATGAGAGTGGTGGAGTTAGTTGTTTTAGCAGACAGTTTGAGGGTCCAATGGAGTTAAGAGGATTTGTCTGCACTTTTTACTACTTTTCATTGGTTCAATATTGTTTTTTAACCAACACACAGACGTAAGGGGTGTTCAATAGCACTGATATATGTAAAAATATCAAAAACCTAAAAATGTCAAAATGGAGTTAGGTGGTTTCCCGACAGCAACAATATGCAACATCTGCTACTTTATGTTGTACAAAGTTTTGTGAGTTTTCTTATAAAAGATGCAGATAAAAAGGAAATATTGATTTCATCTTTGATGAATCATGGCTGCAACTACACAGCAAAATGTAGTATAGATAGTTTTACCTATAAGGATGAAAGGATTCAGTTTAACATAATTGAAATCTCTGCCTGTACAGATCCTTTACCCATTAGGACTCGAGGCCAATTCTAAAAATGTCTTCTAAATCAGTCATTCTGCAACGTATGTTTCTATGTCAGTGGTTTTCAAACTTTTTCATGTCAAGGACCCCCAAAATGTTATGAATTTGGCCACGACCTGAAAATATTTTGTTCCAGGAACCCCAGAAGCAAAGACTTGAGTAAAACATTTTCACTTTGAAAATATATATAGTCAGAACTAGCAGATCTACAAACTCATAGTGCGCCACGAAGATTAGGCACAAAGATTTGATTAAATCATAATAAGAAGACAGGATAAAATACTTCCTGCTCAAACCCACTCTACTCATCACATAATCATCTATTCATCACAGTGGAAGTGATGCAGCCTGATATGATTATTATCATACAATTAATAATAATAATATTAATTTGGGCCTGGGCCATGGCTCAGTGGTCCAGGCACCTTGGCTGGTAATCCAGTCTGGCACTGTGCCGCGGGTTCGACTCCCGATCCCGACGGCCTTTACTGCATGTCTTCCCCCCATCTCTCTCCCCATTTCCTGTCAGCCTACTGTCTGTCCCTCCATAAAAAAATATAAAATAAAGGCGAAAGCCACAAAAAAAACCATTTAATAATATTAATTTGCGGTCCTGTGCAAGCTGTCCTGTGTTTTCGAAGTCATAATAATTATACATAATTACACATAATTTTTTTTCGAGATTTTCTAGGTACTCAAAGACGCTTTACAAAACATTGAAGCAAGAAATGAGTTAAAGAATAGTGGCTAGAGAAGAGAACTAAAAACTGTATTAAAAAAGGAAAGGTGAAAAATATAATTAGCTGGGGAAGGCAAGTTTGTGGGATTTGAGGGCGGTTTTAAAAGGAGAGAGTGTGGGAGCTGTTATCCAGTTCCAGTTATAGTTGTGACCATGTTATTTCATAGTTCCGTCATCATTTTAACGTCTAAAAATTATCCACTCCCCCTCACTTGATGAGATTTGCGCAAAGCAGACCCCCATTAACACATCCATGCACGCACGCACATGCACGCACTAACACACAGTTGCCCTGCAATCACTAATAGCTGACTAAATGTAACTATTTCAGCACATCCTGTGGCGTGAAAATTGAGCAAGTCTATTTCTAGGTATACGGTAAGAACGTATACACAGAAAACAGCAGCAGAGCAACTTTGTTTCTCCATTTCACAGATTTGGTAATTGCTCCATTTGTTCCAGTCTGCCCACAACAGAACTTCACACTTTAACCCATCAAGACCTGAGGCCGATTCTACAAATGTCTTCTAAACAGTTTTCTAAAAAAGAAAGAAAAAAAAACTATGTTGCTACAGTATATCAGTTGTGCTCAAACTTTTTCATGTCAAGGACACCTCAAAAGGCTATGTATTTGGCCCATCTCACAATATTTTGGTCCAGGGACCCCAGAAGCAAAGATTTGAGTTAAAAATATGTGTATATTCTAAGATTTGCACACATTTTCGTATTGGTGTCTAATACGTAATTAATGTTTCAGTATTGTGTCATGTGTGTGAGTGATCTAAACGGATGTTCCAATGTATTATTTCATAATAAAATCGAGTCTTTTAAACCAATGATTATAAAATCAGGACCAGCTGGCATACAATAAGTACTGACCATTATGTTAATTAAGAACAAACTGTGGAAAAAACTGTAATACTGTTTATGGATCATGTTTTACTCTAATTGTTAGCTAACATATCACAATGGGTGTGTTTGTCTAAACTGCCATTACAGATAAAATAAAAGATAAGACATTGTTGCATATTGACTGTTCCCATATACACCCCCCCCCCCTCACACGTGCATAATATGCACACATATTATGTGTGCGTGCACTTGTATTAGTATACTTGTGAGGGCCAAACATCACAACTAACAGCTTGCTTCAATAACATTATTATTATTTTGTATATTGTCTTTACACCTAGAACATGTCTCAATACCTTTTATATATGATTCTTATTGTGTGTATACTATATAAGTGTAGCAGAATTTGGGAGATTGACTTTGGGAGGACAATGTTCCTGGTCCTCACAAGTATAGTAACACCAACACGGTGTGTGTGTGTGTGTGTGTGTGTGTGTGTGTGTGTGTGTGTGTGAGTGAGAGAGAGACTGTGTGTGTGTGTGTGTGTGTGTGTGTGTGTGTGTGTGTGTGTGTGTGTGTGTGTGTGAGTGAGTGAGAGAGACTGTGTGTGTGTGTGTGTGTGTGTGTGTGTGTGTGTGTGTGTGTGTGTGTGTGTGTTGTGTGTGTGTGTTGTGTGCGTGAGCTGATGGGAATGGTGATCCATTCATCTTTACTGTCAGCACGTGTGTGTTGTGTGAGTCAGTGTTCTGCAGGAACTGATAATCAGCTCTGTTCATTCAGAGCCGTGTTATGGAGTGTTATGGAGAAGTGCTCTCTGGAGGCACAATTATAAATCCGGCTGAATGAATAGAGCGATATCTATCTCAACATTAACCCGTTATGACTTATATGAGGCCGATTCTGCAGGATGTCTAAACAAACCTTTTCTGAAGAAAATAAAAACGTATGTTGTTCAGTGGTGCTCAAACTTTGTCATGCCCAAGGACCGCCAAAGTGATGTACAGTATGTACAGATGTGACATTCCAACTCTTCACACTTTCCTGATCTTTTATTGAATGTTATACTGTAATACTGCTTTGCTACTGAAAAGAGGTGTCCTTAATTGGCAAATGCCCCCATCTCAAAATATTTTGCTACCGGGACCTCCAGAAGTAAAGATTTGAGTTAAAAATGTTTGCACATGATTAAAAAAAAAAAAGCAGATATACAAACTCATAGGTCTGCTATTTTTGAATAGAAATCATGCTATATAGCTAAAAATCTAAAATGACACAGATGCTTTCCTGGTTTTAATTAAGATACTGTACAAAGCTTTACAGGAGAACGTTTTCTGATCCGAACACAGTGCCGATAGAACAAATCACAAATTGGTTCACGGTTGGCGGCTTCACAATAAGGCCTTCGTGATAACGTCCTCCTATGGGAGCTGTTCCACAGTTCATACTCAATTCCCCGGCGCTTGACACAACAATAATTACCGGTATGTGGGCAGCTCTGCGTGTGGCAAAGCCAACATTTACAGAAAGGGGAATGAGGAAAAGGAGTCGAGTTGTTGCATGTTTCCAGGAATAAGGAGCATTGCTTGTTCTGTTCTGTTGTTCTGGTATGGTCTGGTCTGGTCTGGTATGATGTGTGCTGTTCCATTCCAGTCCGTTATGTTGACATGCTGGTATAACGCTGGTGCCATGGTGCCGCCACACAACATCACAGTTACGGTACAATAATATCACGTCATCTTCCAGTTATCTTTACATATCGTATTACCACCGCAACAATAGTAAGAAGATATTGTTATCTCCCGAATTATCAGTAAAGCTCTACAGAGTCTACAGCATTAATTTACTTCCCGCTCCGTTACTCATGCTCTTTCATACACTCATACAAGAGTTTGTATTGACCTGTACTTTCCTTGAACTGTACCCATTCTGCAAACTGTTCTCTTTCTCCATCTTTAACACACACACACACACACACACACACACACACACACACACACACACACACACACACACACACACACACACACACACACACACACACACACACACACACACACACACACACACACACACACACACACACACACACACACACACACACACACACACACACACACTTTATCTGTCTCTATGTATCAAGAGAAAGAACCAGAGATGGTGCTAGCTCCTCTCTGTCTGTTCTCCATGTTGACTCCCCCACCACTGTGTCTCCATACTGTATATTAAACATATGAGTCAGCCTGGTAAAACTGTGTCTGCCTGCGTGTGTCCTGTCCTCCGCTGACCCTGTGAGCTAATTTTCTCTAAACGGTGACTACTCACCATTACAGGGAAATGGAATCCCACAAGTTAAGCAGCATTCAACACATATTCACCAAGTTCCATTCGTTCTGTGTGTACTTCTTTCATTTATTATTAACTTTGTTACCGAGCAACCCTTTTTGGCCTTCCACATGGGTATTGTACTTTCCAAAACACAGTTATATGTGAGTCATCATTGTAGTCAAGCTGTGAATGCTGTTGAGTTCCAACAACATGGGTCACATATTCAGGTGTTGTTTTTAACTTGAACTTTTCCTTTGGTTTGCCCATAAATGAATGAAGAACATCTCAAGTTGGGAGTGATCACAGTTAATCTAAATGTATACAGTATCCTGCTCTTTTAACCCCATACTGTATATACTGTTGCCTTCAGGCAAATGTATGGAGATTTCCATTATTATTGCAGTAACGCTGTGCCTCCATGTCAAACATCATGGTACCTTTTGAATACCAAACTTGTACTTGTAACAGTCTATTTATACTATTACATAAGTACAAAATGTGAGTACTTCTTCATCACTAAGCTCTGGCCATTTTCTGCCATAACTTCAGATACTCGCTGGCTGGACTCCTGCCTGCATGCTGACTGTATCAGTCCCTCTGTCAACTCCTCTTCCTTCTGGCAGCAAAGTCACTCTCCATCTTCTACACAGATGTTTAAAACAGGACAGTGAACACATCATCATATGATATACCTTTCTTCAATGACCTCCCCTGCAAAAATGTGATAGGCCACGAGGCAAGCACGTTTATTTTAGATTATGGTGATATTTACTGCTGAAACAAAATTTGTTTGTATTTTTACTGATGCCGATACTTTTGTACTTTTTTTTTTTTTTTTAATCGAGTACACTTCTACGTGGAACAGAATATTACGCAAATTGCATTGTGAGCACTTTTTCCATCCGTCTGAATAGCACCTGGACGTAATTAGAACGGCACTCAGTTTACATCCACATTTCACTCAAAGGACCACAATGGAAATACATTCAAGCTTTTTTTTTTTGTGTCTTTTTTTGCAACATTTTGATTAGTAACCATAATTTAATTACTGATTTGGAAGTGTCTGGATGTTTTGATGAAGAGCATGTAGCTTGAAACGTGGAGAGTGCAAGCAGGTTTGCAAGGGGTGCCTCATTTGCCTCATTCAGCCTACTGTCGATTTGTCTTGTATTGTGGATTCCTCTGTCAAACACTTTGTGACTCCATTCTTAAAAAGTGGTATAGAAATAAAATGTATTATTCATATTATTTTATTATTTTCAACCGAAAAGCCTGCACAGCTACTACAATTATATGGCGGAGAAATCCATTCTCTGTTTTCTATTGATTGATGGCAACCTACTGTATGCAAGTTAAACTAGAAGGCATTTACAACAATCATTGGACTGATCGTTTCCTTCCCAATAACCTCAAGTATTGAGTCTTTTTGTCCAAGTTGTGTTTACCGGTATGTCTCTGATTCTAGCCATGTTGACTGATTGATTGATTTAAGTATTTATTAACAGTTTGCAGAATTACAGTACATTTCAAGCACAACTCAATACAAAAAATGTCAACTGTGAGTGGACGACCAATAAAGCACTACACTTGTTTACATGTTCAATTCATCATAACATTTAGAGACATACAAATATACACTTCTATATAGCCAAAAAACAGGAAATCATCATCATAAAGGAGGTAAAAAGGGAAAAGAAAACATACAGTGAGGGGAAAAAGGGGTGGGTGGGTGTGCAGCAGAAAAGTCAGGTAAACATAGAAGGAAGCAGTATTATTATTATTATTAAGTTATCAGGAGGGCTTTATTTTTATTTTTTGCAGCTACCACGAATCTGTGCTTTGAATAAATCAGGTTCTGTTTGGTCTTCCGGGGCTTTGCTGAACGCGCCAGTGAAAAAACAAACCCACATTACCACGGCTGTGACACTTGAGGTTGAGGTTTGTTGTGGCATGAGAGTCGACATGGTGCACCGGGACATTTTGGAGCCGTGTGTGGGCTGCCTGCCTAAGGCGAGGCCTGCTGGTACCGTGTGTGGGCTGCCTGCCTGAGGGGCCTGCTGGTACCGTGTGTGGGCTGCCTGCCTGAGGCGAGGCCTGCTGGTACCGTGTGTGGGCTGCCTGCCTGAGGCGAGGCCTGCTGGTACCGTGTGTGGGCTACCTGCCTGAGGCGAGGCTTGCTGGTACCGTGTGTGGGCTGTCTGCCTGAGGGGCCTGCTGGTACCGTGTGTGGGCTGCCTGCCTGAGGGGCCTGCTGGTACCGTGTGTGGGCTGCCTGCCTGAGGGGCCTGCTGGTACCGTGTGTGGGCTGTCTGCCTGAGGGGCCTGCTGGTACCGTGTGTGGGCTGTCTGCCTGAGGGGCCTGCTGGTACCGTGTGTGGGCTGTCTGCCTGAGGGGCCTGCTGGTACCGTGTGTGGGCTGTCTGCCTGAGGGGCCTGCTGGTACCGTGTGTGGGCTGTCTGCCTGAGGGGCCTGCTGGTACCGTGTGTGGGCTGCCTGCCTGAGGCGAGGCCTGCTGGTACCGTGTGTGGGCTGCCTGCCTGAGGCGAGGCCTGCTGGTACCGTGTGTGGGCTACCTGCCTGAGGGGCCTGCTGGTACCGTGTGTGGGCTGTCTGCCTGAGGCGAGGCCTGCTGGTACCGTGTGTGGGCTGTCTGCCTGAGGGGCCTGCTGGTACCGTGTGTGGGCTACCTGCCTGAGGCAAGGCCTGCTGGTACCGCGTGTGTACAGTATCAAGGCCTGCTGGTACCGTGTGTGTACAGTATCAAGTTGTTCCTGCCTGAGACAAGGCCTGCTGGTACCGTGTGTGTACAGTATCAAGGCCTGCTGGTACCATGTGTGTACAGTATCAAGGCCTGCTGGTACCGTGTGTACAGTATCAAGGCCTGTTGGTATCGTGTGTGTACACTACAGTATCAAGTTGTTCCCGCTAGTAGCCACGTTACGTTGCCATGGAAGGGGCAGCTACAGCAGGGCTGTTTCTAAAGCTCACTTCAGGCCATGTGGTGTACAAGTACATGTACTCAAATACTGTTGTGACTGAGGTATTTCTTACTGTCTGTCTTCAGTATCTACAATTTTCAATACTTCTACTTCTACTCCACTACATCTCAGAGGAAAATAATCGACTTTTACTCCACTACTATGGGACATTTATTTATATACCTTATATATATTTTGGCCATTTGAAAATAGCAGATCTACAAGTTTGAGCTTGTACAGTCGATTTTCAAAAATATTTTGTATACATTTTAAAGTTGTGAAATGGTTGACAAACAGGAGAAGGGCACAAGGGAGAAGGGCACAAGGGAGAAGGGCACACACCAGTGTTGCTGAGGTGCTGCTGGCCTTGGAAAATAAATATAGAAGATAAAGAAAAAGGCTGCACGATGTAAAAGATTATTTAAAAAGAGGAAACGAGAATTCCATGCTAGAAGGCTTCCTTGCCTTTATTTGTAGTTGTTACGTCCCCACCAAAGAGGTCCAGGTGTTATTTTGTGCAAAAGCGCATTATTGGCTATTTCCCCTACCATAAGCCCTCAATGAATTGAATTGAATTGCATTGAATTGAATGGGGCATTGGGGTGTTGTGCTAATTCGCTTATTTCCATCGCTCAAAAATCAATGTGTATACAGTATATCCTCTCTTCATAATGTTTATAGTATCCCAAGCGGCATACTTTACTACTTATTTCGATGGAATTAGTACAAAAACCCAACCCCCATTGAGGGATTATATTAGGGGAAATAGCCAATAATGCACTTTTGCACAAAATAACACCTGGACCTCTTTGGTGGGGACGTAACAACTACAAATAAAGGTAAGAAATCCTTCTAGCATGCAGGAATTCTCCTTTTCAGGGAATACCTGATGTGCAGTGATGTGTGGTGGAGATAAGTGCTTATCTCCCCCCACATAACCAATTATTATTTTTTTCCCTGAAGAAGATCTTACGAGGTCGAAACGTTTCCTCTTTTTAAAATGTGTTTTGCATCGTGGCTATGAGTGTGCAGCCTTTTTCTTGACTTTTACTCAAGTACATTTTGAATACGGGACTTCTACTTAGTTGTAACAGAGTATATCTACATTGCAGTATCAATACTTTTACTTAAGTAAAACAATTAAGTACTTTTTCCACCACTGCTTCAGGCCATGTGGCGTGTGCTCTGACGTGGGACTTGCGTTGGGTGTCATCTGGGGAGGTCGCCATGGCAGCAGCTTGATTTCACCAGGAAGACTTCCAAGTTTCTATACTGGTGTCTTCCAGTTTGGGTCCTGCCTACTATTCTTTTCCCCCTCCTAGTCTTGCTTTGGGATTTCCAGACAGGCCTGGAAACGGAACTATAGCCACAGCACGTTTGGAGGATGTGGGATTACCCCAGTCTATTTGATTATGAAAGTGAGATGATTTGTCTTTAAATGTGCTGGTGTGATTTACATGACTGAGAACTTTACTGGAACAATTTTCACCACGCTACTAAAATAGTTACTGGTGGAGATTTGGTGAATTACCCTCATAACAAATAATAAATTATATTAAACCTTTGAGGGGTTTTTATTTTTATTTATTTATTTCTCTCTTTCTTTCTTTCTTTCTTTCTCTTTCTTTCTTTCTTTCCCCCTTTTATTTTACTTACAATTTGCAGTATTATTATCATCATTATTATTATTGTTACCATTATTATTGAAATAGTATATTAATATTTTATATATATATATACCACTTTCAACCTGGCGTCATGATTTTGGGGCAGGTCATTTTATTTTTAGCTGACTTTGAGAACCACTGCTCTACTGGTTGTCCAACAGCTTTAAGAATACAAACATTGCGTGTTTGTCTTCCAGGTATAGGTCTGCCTGTATTATTCCCTGTAAGGGGTGTGGCTGGTTTCTTGGAATTGTTGGCCCTCGTTTGCATATTATCTGTAATAACGTCAAGAATGTATTGATTACCTTTAAGGCACCTTGGTCTCATCGCAACCCTTTTAACCCCATATGAGCCAGAGTGCAGCCTCAGATCCTCGGGCAGGGCCCTGGCACGGGGCAGCACACCTAAACCTAACCTTAACCCATGTCTAACCAATGACTAGTCTAAACTAAGTATGCACCCCCTGGCCATTCCATCCAAAGGGCTGACTGGAGACAAAAGACATTATGCTGTTTTATTATGTCATTATCTTTAATGATGATGTGTGAAGTTTTGTAACCGTGTTAAAACGTGCTATACAAAGAAAGTGTATTTATATTTCCTGCTAATGTATATTCCTGACTGTGTGTCGTGCTTGTGTGTTTTTAGAGTCAGTGACTGTTTAGCCTGAATTATTATCTATAATATACTTTGTCGTACGACATATAGCATAAGGTATTGCATTGTATTCGACGGTAGTTTTGTCATATGCAAGCAAGCCTAGCAGGGGTGGAAAAAGTGCGACTTTTTTTTTTTCTTAAGTAAAAATATCAATACTGCAATACTCTGTATCTGTAAGTGAAAGTCTAGCATTCAAAATGTAGTTAAGCAAAAGTAAAACATTATTTGCCATAAAAATGTACTTAAAGGACCAAAAGTAAACGTACTCAATATGCAGAATGTCCCATTTCAGAAGTTTTCAAACGTCTAAAATATTTTGCAAATGCTAAAGTTGTGAGCTTGTAGATCTGCTATTTCCCAATAGCTGAAGTGTATACTGTACAGTATATAGGACTAAAGTGGTTGTTTTGTAAGTAACTAAGTAACTAACTAACTAAAGTTTTTAATTAATTGTAGTGGAGTAAAAAGATCTGAGAGTAGAAGCTGGGGGAAAAAAGTACCTCAAAATTGTACTCATCAAGTACAGTACTTGAGTAAATGTACTAACAGCACTGCCAGGCGAGGGCCTGCCGATTTAAAAACAATTCCAAGAAAGCAGCCACACCTCTTACAGGGAATAACAATACAGGCAGAAACAACCTGGAAGACTAACATTTCCTTGGAAGCTGCTGTTCTGTAGAGCAGTGGTTCTCAAAGTGGAGCCCGGGGACCCCCAGGGGTCCTTGGGGCGGTTCCAGGGGGTCCCCAGCTAAATTAGTTAATATAGCGTCGTCATGCACCATGCTGTGAGCTGTAGATCTGCTATTTCTTTATTTTTAATACGAAAAAAAAATGGCAATCACGAATATGTGGCAGCACATTTTGAGGCATTTAAGCACATTTTTTTTTTTAAACTTTGTTTTTATTTAGAATTTTCGGTGAACAGGTGGGTCACATTGGGCATCACAGTACATTTTGTAATTGTTACAAGTCATTTGTTACATTAATTATTATTAACTTTCATTGTGTTACGGGTCATACAGTTCCAGGTGGGTAGGGGAACCCTCTTTGAGTAGTTTCAGTTCGTTTTAGTCAGTTCGCTCCCAGTTACAGGGTTCATGATAATTATACATCGGCATTCCATTCTTTTTGTTGTTTAAATTAAATCAATGTACAAGATTATGAAAAACAATGACGGAAGGTGAAAAAGAAAACAGAGGGAAAACAGAGAATCCTAAAAATAAAATAAAATAAAATACGAAACGAAGGGTAAACAGTGGACTAAACTAAATCGTGTTTGTCTTTCAGATATTGGAAGCTTTCCAGGCCTGTACTGGATGAGATCAGACAATATGTTGTTATACCATCCCAAATCCATCGTTTGAATCTAGCATCCATCTGGGCTGGTTTGAAATCTGTATCATATGCTATCCATTTCAATCTCTGTACGTCTTTATTTATCTTTTGGTCCTTACATTCCTTAAACCAGACGTTCAGAGGGACTTTCGTCCATTTACTTAATTCTCCTGAGTGTTTCCTCATGAGAGTCCTATCACCCAGTACTGCCTGGAGGGGGACATCCAATTGATTTATTTCAATTTCTTTCCATTTTGCATCGTATTCCGGATTACACCAATAGACTAAGTATCTTATTTGTGCTGCTTTATAATAGTCTTCTAAGCATGGGAGAGACGTACCTCCCTCATCTTTAGGTAACTGTAATGTTTTGAAACGTACTCTGGGTTTCTTACCTCTCCAGACGAACCTGGAGATAGCTCTATTCCAGTTGTCAAATTGTTTTTTTGGTATTTCTACCGGTAAGGATTGAAAGAGGAATAGTAATCTTGGCAGGATATTCATTTTTACGGCTTCTATTCTATCATGCATACCAAACACCAGGGGGGCCCATCTGTCCAAATCTGATTGTATTTCTTTCGTGATGAGATCATAGTTTTCACTATAGATATTTGTCAGGTCTTTCGGTATATTAATACCCAGATATCTAATTGTTTTTGCGTTCCATTTAAAGTTGTATTTATTTCGTATATCCTCATGGGGTGAATAGTTAAATGAAAGGACTTGGGTTTTGTCTATGTTCAGTTTGTATCCGGAGTATGTACCATATATTTCCAGACAGGCCATGAGCTTTGGCAGACTGGTCTCTGGGTCGGAAAGTGTCACCAATACGTCATCGGCATATAGGCTAATTTTATGTTCCGAGGCTGATCCTTTCATTGAAATTCCTATTATAGAGTCATCCTCCCTTATTGTTTGAGCGAGTGCTTCTATGAATAGTGCAAAGAGGGCGGGGCTTAAGTTACAGCCTTGGCGGCAACCACGTTCCAACTTGATTGTGTTTGACAGGCTGCCATTTATTTTGATTCGGGCAGTCGGTTGGTAGTACAGGGATCTGAGACAGTTTACAATTTGTTCATTTAAGCACATTTTGAGGAATTTAAGCATTCTATTTCTTGGTATTGAGAAGGTATCACTTCCCGCTAGAGGAGGTCATCTGGATCTTAATTACTTTCCAGAAGGGAGAACATTATTGGATCCACTGCTGAATAGTGAATATTGACTTGAAGTGGTTTTCTGTAAGGTACGTTTTTGTTATTTAAGGTGTTCATTCATTTTCAACTGTAAAGTATATGATTTTAAATGTACGTCTTTGTTATTTGATCTGATTGGTTGTGTTTGCTGACACTGTACATGTTGTGATTTTTGTTGACCAACCATGTGGTCCTAACAGTATCCCTAACTGGTGACTGGTGAGTTTCAGTCGAGAACAAGATGACACACCAGGCAGTATCAAAGTCCCTTTGGTTGCCATCTCCACCCTAACAGACATGATAAGATGATCTGAGCCCCATCTAGGTGTGTCATTGTAGGTATGTGTAATTGTTGAGCACAATGACTCACATTCGCGAGGCTATGATCATGTAGATCTGCTATTCTCAAAATATTTACAGTATCTGTGGAACTGAGTCAAACAAAATTGAGTGCATCAACTCCTACATTAGGACATTGAAGTTATGGATTGGAGCTTTAAATTAGTTCATTCAATTCGTTTCTCAACATTCTTTGGGCAGTGTTTTAAAATGTAAGCTTTAGCAGTTACAGTGAAACAGTTTACTATGACGCCAGTCAATCACGCCTCGGTCAGTCAGTCCGTCACGCCTCGTGGCACGCTCCATATATGTCCGTCTCTGACCTCATCAAACCATGGATAGCCATGGAGAATACTGGATCATCACCTAGATCTGCATGGAGCCGGCCAGCAACTCTACATCTGACCTCACGGACAGCATGTTGATCTGACCTCATCTTTCCGACCCTTATAGATCTCCATATATGGAGCAGACCTCTTCTGAGTTCTGACATTCCATATGTTGATCCGCCCCCACCCGTCCTTCCTCTTCGATGTCTCCATTTTGACTGATACCTGTCCATTTAAACTCTAGACAAAGTCATCAGCGCAGTCGCGCCCGGAAGCCAGCGAAAACTAGAGTTCTCAACAGGACGCGGAAATTAAGGCCCAGCTCTACCTGGGCCTTAACTGGGCCCTTTACTGGGCTGGCCCGAGGCCCCGCCTGGCCTTATAATTAGCACACAATTTATACCCTACCCAGCCCGAAAAACTAAAAAACTAAAAATGGTCCATATATGGGCATTCCCAGACCTGTTGTTTCAACGCAACCTCACCCTTTAGTGCGAGGTCGCTTCTCGCCCTCAGGGCGTTTTTACATGTGAAAACATGTAAAAACTGGACTGTTAAGGTCCCTGCACACAGAGTACGTTTTTCGGATTTTTTGCGGCGTTTCTCCATCGGTTTTCCAAAAAACGCTTCCAGTGTGCAACCACCTTTAGTGTGTGATTATTATGTCATTATTAGCCTACTTCCCAGAAAGAGAGAGAACTAGAAAAAGTGCCCTTCCGGGCACAGGTCTCCACCAGGAGGATAGCAGTGTGTGTGATGTTTGGCAAAATGTTTAGGAGGATGTTTTTTGCAACAATTTTCTTCATTTTGTTGAGGAAATGCAGAGCCAGATCACTCATAGCATCTCTGAGCATAGAATTCTGGATGAGCAGGACATGTGCAGCCTTTTGTACAAAACGGGCCACTCCTGAAAACTTTGGAAGGCAATCTTAGCCAATCAGTGTACAATCTGAGAAATCCAACAGACTCGTCTTGATCACATGACTACAGAGATCATGTGTACCGATTGCCATTTCTTCATACGCCTTTGATGGCAATTGGATGATTTGAGGCATTTTGTTCCAAAAATGTGTTTTGCAAAAATCAACCTGTTGGTGGCGCTATAACAGGCCAATGTGAAAAGGGTGGGATATATTCCTCAGCCTAGTAAGAAAATGTGTGAAAGATTTCAAATTGCATACTGCGTTCATGATTTGAGGCTTTTGTTCAAAACGGGGAAATCTTGCAAACTGTGAAAGCCAATTAGGATAGAATATGAAATATCGGACAGATCTGACTTGAGCACATGACCATAGAGATACTGTGTAACGATTTGTGAGATTTTTGGACAGAATCTGGAGGAGTAATATCAAAAAATGTGTTTTACAAAAGTCGGCCTCCTGGTGGCGCTATAAAAGGCAGATGCGGAAAATGCAGGTCAAAGGTTTGTCCTTGGCCTCTAGGGAGTGTGCATGCAACGTTTCACGCAGATCGGTGAAGTTTTAGGTAAAAAATGTGAAAAGCTGCCTCATGGTGGCGCTATAACAGGCCGTTCTGGAAAATGTGGGGCAGAGGTTCATCATTGGCATCCAGGGAGTGTGTGTGCAAAGTTTGGCATCGACCGGGTTAACGGTGCCGGAGATTAGCTGGTAACGGACGGACGGAAGGAAGGACGGACGGACACACACACGGACGGAGTGCAAAACATACTCTCTCCCCATGCCTTCGGCCTAGTGGAGACAAAACATACTCTCTCCCCATGCCTTCTTAAGTAGAACTGTATACGGATGTCAGGCCCTGTCACATCAGGCCCAGGCCTCTCACAGCACTGCTTGGCAAGAAAGTCATGGCTCTGTCACTGCCGTGCAATTGTGAAATGGGAGCAAATTGATCCAGACCAAAATATTGAGTAAATTCAAGTGATGCCAGGCACAATAAACCCCGGCCTCTTCAAACAGGACAAACACCAGGTGAGCTTTGACATTTATGAGAATTGATCCACTCTAAAACCCAGAGCTCAATGGCTGTGTTGCCAAATGAAACTTTACACAGCAGAGTGCAGAATGTGACTTTCTATTTGTTGATCATGGTAAACATGTCTCTATATTGATGCAATGCAATGAATGTTATAATATTGACTGGAAACATGGACCCCATAAACTTTGGACTACCATCTATCTACCATACTATCTTCAAGGGATAGGATTTAGCTCAGAAATAGTCAAATAGAACATTTTGTTGTCAGTTAAACTTGGTTTTGACAATTTCCTTGGCTGAATAGGCTCTGTGCATAACTGTATTTCTGTGTTTCCAGAAGGTGTTTCCTGTTCTGGTTCATTTTCCCAATCATTTGATTGGCTTGTTTAATTGATTGCTGCCGAGCCAATCAAACAAAGCCCAGGGAAACATGGGGCTACAGTTATGCACAGAGCCTATTAGCCCTAAATCAGGTTAAAAGATCAGGTTATTTAGCAACCATTGGCCATCCTGAAGGTCATTTTTATCAAAGATGTATTTTAGCCTTTTATTTATTTTATTTTTTTGCTTTGTTTCAGCTAGGTCAGACTGTAGATTGTTTCAGCTAGGTCAGACTGTAGATTGTTTCAGCTAGGTCAGACTGTAGATTGTTTCAGCTAGGTCAGACTGTAGATTGACAGGAAGAGACAAGGACAAGACGACAGTTGGTTTCCTGAAGGTTTAATGACGCATGTGACCATTTCCCCACAAAGACAGATAAACCGAACAAAAACAATAGCGCCACACACCCGCACGCACGCACGCACACACGCGCACACACACACACACACACACACACACACACACACACACACACACACACACACACACACACACACACACACACACACACACACACACACACACACACACACACACACACACACACACACACACACACACACACACACACACACACACACACACACACACACACACACAGGGGGTAAGGTTATGACCCTGAACTGAGAATGGTGAGTTAAACGGATTTTACAACACTAGAAAATAGTTATGCATATACCGTGTATACCGTATCTGTGAAGTAGTTTTTAATAGGATATTTTCTGTCTTTTTTTAAATGCTGACCTTGAGAACTGAGCTCCAAGACTCCCAGTGCATTCAGCAAATAAAGTCTGTGCTGCTCCAGTGTCCTCTCCTCCTTCTGCAGCAAATAAAGTCTATTCGTGCAAATGGCAAATAAAGTCTATTCTATTCCATTCTATTGTATTGAGTCACAACTCCTGGGAATGCAGAGGACTCATATGAGCAGACTCTCTGGGGTTTACTGCTCTGCTGACAGAGGACTCATCAGACTCTCTGGGGTTTACTGCTCTGCTGACAGAGGACTCATATGAGCACTGAGCAGACTCTCTGGGGTTTACTGCTCCCAGGACTCATATGAGCAGACTCTCTGGGGTTTACTGCTCTGCTGACAGAGGACTCATATGAGCAGACTCTCTGGGGTTTACTGCTCTGCTAACAGAGGACTCATATGAGCAGACTCTCTGGGGTTTACTGCTCTGCTGACAGAGGACTCATATGAGCAGACTCTCTGGGGTTTACTGCTCTGCTGACAGAGGACTCATATGAGCAGACTCTCTGGGGTTTACTGCTCTGCTGACAGAGGACTCATACGAGCAGACTCTCTGGGGTTTACTGCTCTGCTGACAGAGGACTCATATGAGCAGACTCTCTGGGGTTTACTGCTCTGCTGACAGAGGACTCATATGAGCAGACTCTCTGGGGTTTACTGCTCTGCTGACAGAGGACTCATATGAGCAGACTCTCTGGGGTTTACTGCTCTGCTGACAGAGGACTCATCAGACTCTCTGGGGTTTACTGCTCTGCTGACAAAGCCTGGCAGCATTCCTCGTTCTCATCCCGGAACGACCCTTGACTTTACAGCAAACCCTCCCTTGGCAGCGTGCCAAGGGCATTTCTGGTCACCTGACCAGACGACCTCCGTTACAGGAAAGGCTATCGTGACCTGTCCGCCGCAATTGAATGAGCCCTGGTTTCCTGCGTATTGCACTCTAATCGTAAATCCTGCCCTTGCACGTGCACGTGCTACACACACACACACACACACACACACACACACACACACACACACACACACACACACACACACACACACACACACACACACACACACACACACACACACACACACACACACACACACACACACACACACACACACACACACACACACACGTGCAAATAATGTGCATGATGAGCACACTCACACAGATACACACACGCACGCGTGCGCACAAGTGCAAATAATGTGCATGATGAGCACACTCACACAGACACACACACACACACAAATGCACACATTCGTGCACTCTACACACTCTTGTAATGCGCACAAACCCGTGCACGGATCATTGTCATGGTACATTTACTGTAATAAGGGGCACGTTGTATTGAATAACCCAGCTGTCAATCAAATGATGGGAGGGCTTCCAGTAAGGCTCCATAACCATGTTCCTCCCTGCCTGCCGGTCAGAAATGTGGTGGTGTTGAAATGAAAGAGGGCCGGGGTTTCAGTCACCTTATGCTTATGCTCCATCGTACGACGCTGGAAATGGAAAAATAGCCAGACTGCTGTGCCAACCACCATGATTCGATGGGGACACTCCACTGACACCAGACTCTTACAATTAACTATTCATAAATTCTGCCATAAAGTTCCCCTCATGAGCTTTATATTCTACAAATGTCTTCTAAACAGATTTCTGTTCCAGGGACCCCCAGAACAAACATTAAAAGGTTCGCTTTAAAACACATTGAGAGCCCACGCAAAACTGCCCAAAAATCACTTTCACCTAGAAAATCCATTCACATTTTGTATAATTCAGCTGACTGTGGAGACACATGCTGGAACTTTTTACTTTGAAATGTTTTATAGTTTCTGAGTTATTTAATTTAAACGCCAAATGCATTCTCAATGGCGAAAACAAACTTTGGCACCACGTATTAAAAAAAAAAAAATCATTGTCTTGATTTTTTTTATTAAAAAAAAATAATAAAAAGAATATATATATATATATATTTTTTTTTCCAAAGAACTCCACAGACGTCTTGGGCTCTGCCCGTGCGGGATAACCAAAGACGTCCACAGACGTCTTGGGCACAAAATGTGTTAATATATAAAATTTATTTTAAGATTTTCACACATTTTTGTGATTTTTCAAAAATAACGACGTCGAAAAAAGTTAGCTTGTATATATCTGTTATATTTGAAAAGCCAAAGTATAAAATAGTTAAAGTGGTTCAAATCTAAAAAGACACAGACGCTTTGCTTGTGTTTTAATGGATTAAGATCAGAGATAAGAATCAATAAGCATGAGTCCCATGCAGAAGGTATAAGCCTAATTAGGCCTGAAACAGGAGGCAGCCTAATTAGGCCTGAAACAGGTACATTTATTGCTACATTTATTGCTACAGTACTTCTAAAACCCCTGCAGCACCAGTTATCTTGGCCGGTGAACTACACAACACTAATGTCACCTCTGTTTTATTATTTTTCAGAATAATAAGAGAATACCATAGTGTTTTCAGCCACAAAGACACTGGTTGGTCTGTCATGGAAATTTGGGTGACTATCATCCGAATTTTTTGTGAGACATTGCACCTTTTTAGCCCGTCGCAGCATTCGTCATAGTCTCAAGCAACTGGTAAAACTAAGTACATATATATTGCATTATACCACATACAGGGTTTAAATAACTCCAACGTATGTCTAACACAAAATTTCACATTAATTTCATTAGGCAATACTTAAGTTACTATCATATCACTACACCTGTGGTCCCTGCAATTCAACACTTGTGTTGTTTACAAAAATACTTAAAGTGCAAATGCTTTCAAAGCTGCAACAAAGCCGCAGAACCAGTGGCACTGCCGTTGCGCAGGCATGTGCACTATGGCAGCTGTTACTACAGTATGTGTTATTATGATGCACACCAGGGAGACAGCTGTGGTACTATTTTGGTTATGTTTGTTGGGTAGTGTTGTAGGAGGTGACATCCAACTTGTGTTTTCTTGATAAACACATTAAATAGTACTCATCAAACCATATATAAAGTCACCAGCTACTACGTCACTGACACGCTGGGTGCCGAAGCCGAAGCAGGAGCAACACACACTGCAACAACACACTAAGACGTCACAGACTTACCCTCCGCGTCGATCCACGGCTATCTCCTCATGTCGCGCCGCACGCCCACACTCAACACCACCCGTGTCATTGCACTGCCACTAAAGCCGGCTCCCGTCCAGACTCACAAACAATATCAATATCAATAATAAACACAAACACGCCACAAGCACCGACACCCCCGCCTAATTTGTTGCCACGTCTATGAAAACAAGCACAGAAAAAATGCCATTCAACACGCTACTTACACACACTACCACTCGCTTACAATACGCGGACCTGGCAACACTACATTCCCTCTCCCATTTGCTCAAAGCCCACCACGTGACCCACACACACATACCAAAAGAAGAAGAAGAATTACACACCGCACACACTGACTCTAACTTGGACAGTTCAAATCATGCAAACACGACCGCGTCGACACCTGCCGTGCTACAAGCGGGACGACCCGAGGCGCATATATGGATACGAACAACAACACCAACACCAACACCACACGCACGCGCTGCAACAACAAACAGCTACGTACAGTGTGTGTGCGCGCGCGCGGGGGGGGATTTTGGATCGCCGCGCGATGCAGCGCAAATTGCACTACACTACACAGGGCTCGACAGTGCGACTACGTACTCGCATTTGCGACTTAAAATATCACCGTGCAAGTTGTACAATTCACTTTGTAGCACCGGTGCGACTACAGAATCCGACCTTTAAAGCTCAAAGTTGCGCAGTTTACATCCAAAAGAATGTGTCACTCTCTCGGTTCTGCACCGCTGCTGGAGACGTATAGCACTGTCGAAGGCAGCGCAACTAATCCCCCCCCCCCCCCCCCCCCCCACACCCCAGCGAGGGAGGAGAGAGAAGAGAGCGAGAGAGAGAGAGTGGCAGTGGCAGCCAGCAGCGATGTAAGATGAGCCTGTGCATTTCACGCTTTTCACCCTATATAACTTGAACGCATAGGCAATCAAGTCAAGACCATTAATTAATGACAGCTGTGTAGGGGTGACGATTGCGTGATGCTTATATGTACAGGATTCTATAGGTCACCACTTTTGGTGTGACACACACACGGCTCCTGTCTCTGTTTACAATGCGTTGTCAAGATTTTGGAGAAGACTGATAGTTCATCCTTTAGTAATTAGGCTGTGGAAGTATTCACACTAGGCTACTTTTGGATTTATTGGGATTGGCAATTTGGGGAAAGGAGGAGGAGGAGGTGATCAAGCTCCACAAGACCACATTGGTGGCTCAAGGCTGCATTTATTTTCCTTTTTTTCCCTCTCGAGGGTGCATGGGATGATGTGACCCCCTCCAGCAGGCTAGGGAGCCCCGCTAAAATGACCGCGGGGTGCGGGTTGCCAGGTTTTTTATAAGTAAAGTATTCAAAACAAAACACATTAAATTACAAAACATATATATATAATAATATATTTGAATTTACGTCATATTTTGCGGCATTTTGACCTAATTTCTCTGTTCATTGTCAATGGCAAATATTGAGACGTGTGGGGACTAAAGCTGTATATAGGATAGGAGGGCCCTCAAACACATTATTTCATAACTTTTCATCGTGCTCCTAAAATAATTTGCGTGCTACTTGGAAAAATGCTAAGCGTCGAGCCCTGCTCACACACACTACAACACGCTTAAAACTCGCGGACCTGGCAACACTGCATCCTTTTTTCCCATTGGCTACTGTTGCTAATTTGTTGCCACGTCTATGAAAACAAGCACAGAAAAAATCTACACCTGGCGTGGAACAAACGGGACGAACCGAGGCGCATATATGGATAAGAACAACACCAAAAACACTACACGCACACGCGCGCTGCAACACAAAACAGCTGCATACAACGCGTGTCACTGTGGACTTCTGTATCTGTGGACTTCTGTATCGCAACGCGGGGCAACGCAACTCTGGGATGAGCGGGCCGAAGGCCCGCGAAATTCTAGTATATATACAAGCTCATAGCGCATCACTTCATGCCATGATATGAGCTTGTAGATCTGATATTTTAGAAAAATCGTAAAAATGTGCGCAAATCTTTGAATATATTTAAAGCAGACATTTTTAACTCAAGTCAATGCTTCTGAGGGTCCCTGGAACAACATATTTTGAGATGGGGATCAGTGGCCAAATGCATATAATTTTGGGGGTCCTTGACATGAAAATGTTTGAGCACCACTGATATAGCAACATAGGCTTTTTCAGAAAACTGTTAGGATTTAGAAGACATTTGTAGAATCGGAATCAGTATTCAGACAACCGTGTCAAACATCATCAAGGTGCCTTCTTAGTTGGGAAATTGAATGTTTATTATTAGGTGAGAGACGTTTCTAGGTGACAAAGGACCCATGCACACACAATGTGTATAAACGTCATCAAAGTCATCATGGGTGTCTTCTTGGTAAATGTAATGTTTATAATTAGGTGACAGACGTTATTTTTAGGTGACAAAGGACCCATGCACACACAATGTGTATAAACGTCATGGGTGTCTTCTTGGTAAATGTAATGTCTATTATTAGGTGACAGACGTTCTTTTTAGGTTGACAAAGGACCCACACACATGACAATGTGGTGTGCAATAGCAGTTCAACTGAAGAGGCCATTAGGTAATTCCCTGGAACTAGACGTCCAGATTACTTCCATGGAAGAAGAATGCTTGTCAGGGTTGTTTCCCGCCAAAGTTGGCTTGTTTTTTTTCCAGAGTTGCGTTTTTTTCCCCCGAGTTGCGGGTTGCAGTTTTTTGGCTTGTTTTAAAAATGTGGTGGCTTGTTTTGAATATCAAACAAGCCAACATTTCTTTGATGTATATACTATAAATACCCATAGGTTTGGGGGAGTGTGAATCACATTGCAGCGACAGAATCGGTCTGGTGTCCCTACTATGTGTGTAATAGTATAATAAATGACCAAAACATTCATAATTATAGACATACATAGAATTGGTAATGATAAATGCATCAAATATTTAGTTATTAGTATAATATGGCAATAATATTGAGCTTGTTTTGGCTTGTTTTTCGAGGGAAGATTTGGCTTATTTCTCTCACGAGAGTTGACAACACTGATGCTTGTGTCAATTCAGTAGAAATTGATACAGCTTCAAATGAGGATTCATCTGAAATTCTGGTAAACGCCCAGGGTCCAAATAGATTTTCCGTATTAAGCACCCAAGCTACTATTTGGAAATATACAGTAAATAAATAAATAATGTCTATTGGTATTCAGCTGGCCTCCACACAGCAGGAAATGAAAACTTATTGTTGAGGGAAAAGATCATATTAGGAAGAATAATAAACTGAATGTTTACGGCCATTTACAGCTTTATAGCCCTTATTTAAACACACACACACACACACACACACACACACACACACACACACACACACACACACACACACACACACACACACACACACACACACACACACACACACACACACACACACGCACAGCACAAAATGTACTTTGCATACGGCCACTGAAAGGAGAGCTGTGCTTTCAGAACCTGTTGCGTTTTACTGTTGCGTTTCCACGGCGACCACAATCAGAAATGGAATAATGAATGAAGAGCGTTGGCGTAACGCTACTATGCTTATTATGGTTTTAGTTACGTGTCATTCAGATGAGTACCTGACACAACAGAGACGCACCCAGTTCCAGGAAAAGCCTGTTTGACATTATGCGGCCCGCACCCACTCACACACACGCACACACGTCACACACACACGCTCGCGCGCGCACACGCACATGCACGCGCACGCACATGCACGCACACTCTCTCTCTCTCTCTCTCTGGGTTATGCAACAGCTGGCCGGCTCAGAGGCAATATGTCACTCAAACATGTCTCACAGTGTTTTGTTCATGACATCTTCATCAACCTCACCATCACAAATTACATCACCTCTTCGAAAGAAATTTGAGGAGTATAGGCAACTCCCAACTAGACAAGGCTTTCCCTCTTGACTTAAAATGGCAAAAAGCCAGCATGCTAGGTATAAGCAGCTGTAGCATAAACTGCACAGAGTCATTTTCATAAATGGTATGTGGACAGCAGTAGTGCTGCACAATTAATTGACACCTGCAATCTAATTTCTAACTTTGAGCAAGAATCATGCAGCATTAGTTCGCTGTCCAATTCATTTTAGTTACTCATGTTTTTGCTACAAGAGTCACTAAGAGAGTGTTTAAGTCAAGCACTTTGATGTTGTCCGTTTAAAGCCACAGTAGCTCCAGGTGCCACATATTGAATGTACAGTAATAATGTTCAGCAACTACAGACTAAAGACAAATATTTTTGTGGAATATTTTTGAATCATGCATGTGAGAATCGTGATCTCAATTCTTGTGGAGGCAAAATCGAGATTCACATTAGAGCAAGAATCGTGCAGAACTAGACACTAGCAGGCCCGGTCCTCCACCGGAGTCTGAAAGGCCATCTTTAACCCATAACAGAAAACTCTTAGGATTTAGAACAGTGGTTTAGAACAGTTGTTTAGAACAGTTGTTTAGAACAGTTGTTTAGAACAGTGGTTCTCAAAAAATATACAACCAAATATATCTCTGCATTGAGCCCTGTCTTACCCAACAACGTCAGATTCTGCATAACAACCACTAAGTTCAATGGAAGCACCAAAAAAAGAGAAAGAGAGAGAGAGAGAGAGAGTGTGTGTGTGTGTGTGTGTGTGTGTGTGTGTGTGTGTGTGTGTGTGTGTGTGTGTGTGTGTGTGTGTGTGTGTGTGTGTGTGAGAGAGAGTGAGAGTGAGAGAGAGAGGGGGGGGGGGGGGATCTTATCTAATGTGCTTGGAATAAAAAATTGGCTGCATTCTGCGAAGTTATAGGCCTTAAAAGAGCACTTGAAGGATCATCTTTTCTGAGAATTAAAAAAAGGTTTCTAGTGGTGCTCAAAGTTTACTTCATGCCAAGCACACCAGAGTTATATGTAGGATATTTGCCCGTCGACCCCCCACCCCATCTCACAATATTTTGTTCCAGGGACCCCCAGAAGGAAAGATTTGAGTTAAAAATATTTGCTTTGAAAGTGTATATATATATATATATATATATATATATATATATATATATATATATATATATATATTCAAAGATTTACATACATTTTCTTTTTTTTATCATTTTTATCCCACGATTTTGCAACCCATTTTTTTCACCCAGTGTCAATTATCGAATGTAATCCTGGGCGCTACACTTCCTCTGCCAACCTGGGGGGGCTGACCTCATGCTCCCTTCTATGCATGAGGAGTCCAAGCTGCTTCTTTTTGACATACTGAACAGTGAGGATGCCAGTATGGACATTTTGGCCCCATTCAAACGGGCTGATAACAGATGATTTCGCCGATTATATGGGGTGATACGAGTCGAATGGGGTGCAGCAGCAGCTTCACCTGACAGGGGGGAATTTCCCTGGCCGGACGTAGCGCGTGGAAGGAACACGTTATTCCAACCAGTTCCTTTCCCCTCCATCAGGCACCCCGGCTGGCCAGGGGGAGGTAGTTTAGAGACCAGGATTACTGCATGTTTTACCCTAGAGGGCACAGAGAGAACATGCAAACTCCACACAGAAAGGCCGTTTTTCGCCAACCCCGCTTCGGATATGGGCACTGATGACGCGGAGGAGGGAACACGCCCCCCAGCGGGACTTGAACCCAGGACCTTCTAGCTGTGCCACCGTGCCCCCCTTTGCATACATTTTCAAGATTTTTCAAAAATAGCAGATCTCCAAGCAATGCAGCACGAAGTGACGCGCTATGAGCTTGTATATCTGCTATTATTGAATAGCCAAAGTATAAAATATGGCTAAAATCTAAAATGACATATGTTTCCCCGCTTGTAATGGGTTCAACAAAAGTTTAACCACAATCACAACATACCACACTGGCATGCCACACAGGCCATTATATGCAAAGACCCACAGGAACCTACAATTTAAGTTTGATGAATGCACAGCATTAGTATATACTTAACATTTTCTCACATGAGAATAATGCCCTGTGTAGTAGTGTGCACCCCAAAACAATACATCAAAGACGTCATAAGAATGTGAGCCAAGGTTGTCCCGAGGACACATGTGATATCCCTGCCAAAATATTAGCAAACGCAGTGGCAACAGAACAAATTCCAGGTACTGTCGAGTTCAGTTCAGCTTGATCTGTTTTTCTCTCTCGTAATCTCCTCCCTCCCTCCTTGGAATTGTTATATGGAGAACAAACACAATTCCAAGAGTTGCACATTTCATCTCACTGTAAGGAGATGTTTGAAAGGCACGCTGTGAATGATCCACACACAGACTTACAGTAAGAGGGTCAGATAAGGGGAGCTGAGAAGAGGGAGTGGAGCGCGTACAGTAAATGTGTGGGCCTGCAGAGGCTAACGGGAGGAGCATGCCAGTAGAACAGACTGGGGGAAGGCGGGACATTGCGGGCCACGATGAGTCACACATGCCTCCCCATTGGTTGGCTCCATTGACATCTGGCATCTGGAGCTCATTGACTATTCTGCTCCATGGCAACCAGCGGTTATGGAATTGTAAACAGAGCGAGCAGAAACTGGAAGGCCAACCAGGAATTAGGGCTTTAGCTTGTCTCCCCGCTATGCGTGTAAGTGCTGGGATGGCCCTTGTGAGCTTACGTAGGTGTGCTGGGACGAGGCCCGAGGGAGAGCAGGGGGGGTGGGGGGGTGGTGGTCGGTTGAGGCCACAGCGAGGATGTGCTATCGACAAGCCCTTACAGTATGTGGAACCTTACAGTATGTGACTTGCAGTTCTGCTGTGATTTAACACATTAAGACGTGCGGACGATTCTAGAAATGTCTTCTGAATCGTAAGAGTTTTCTGAAAAATGTATGTTACTGTATCAGTGGTTCGTTTTCATGTCAAGGACCCCCAAGATTATATATAAAGTATTTGGCCACGGACTCAAAATATTATAATATAATATAAAGAAGCAAAGATTTGAGTTAAAAATGTTTGCTTTAATATATATTCAAAGATTTGCACACATTTTCAATATTTAAAAAAAAATAGCAGATCTACAAGCTATAAGCTAAAACATATCTGCTATTTTTTAATAGCCAAAGTATAAAATAACGGTTGATGCGATGCTTACAGTATGTCTGATAACCTTTGGTAACTTTGCGATTGTGATTTATGTTCAATTAAATTCATTGGTTTTCCTAATCACCAGCAGAAGTTGAAGTTCAGCCTTAAGAGAGAGCCAGTTTGGAATGATATGTATTGTAAGTCTTGTGACAGACACATGAATGGTTTTATCACATGCACTGGATACTGAAGGTGGAGGAGGTTTGCATTTTTGTTAATGCACCAACATAATGCTTTTGAACCCTATCTTATACAGTAGTATTTCAATATTCTGTGTAGTGTAAGTGTATGTCATAGAACAAATACATATGTTCACATACAAAAGGTTGCATGTACTCACTTTTGAGGGGCGCTAGCCCCTCCTATATACAGGTTTAATGTTTGTTTTTAGTTCAATGTTTGTTTTAAAAACGCCATTGACAATAAAGGGAATTTACGTCATCTTGTCCCTAACACAAACATTAAATGCCATTAACAATAAAGAGAATGTTAATGTTTGTTTTGACACTGTTTGTTTTACCGTTTGTATCACCATTACATCACCTAATCAACATGAGTTAGACTTTAATATATTAGCGCCCCTCACTTCACACGGGTGTGATTTTTTTGACTATACCTGAGGTTAATGTGCGATCTGCAGTGACATGCCATGATGAACAAAATGTTCAGTTTCTTTTCTCAATCCTATGACTCCTGTTTAATTGTTACCTGGTCCAGTTATGACTAGCCAAACAGAGTGTGGTGAAACACAAATGCGCCCATTTCGCCCATTTCAACTTAAACAAGTCCTCTGTGCGATGATGAGTAATCGATCTCTATCTCTGCTCTGTCAACTCGCCTAACCCTGGCATGTTTGAATGAAGCCACACTTCCTGAGAATAACCCGATATGAAGGTTATATTCACACTGAGCTGCATGTGGGGGCGGGACGGGGCATTACCAAGATCGTAGTGCTGTTAAGAGCTCTACTCCACTAGTTCTGTGGAACCCTGTGGTGCTACGCAATCATTTCTCTGGAGTTTCATAATGGTTCCAGAGAACTAGTGGAGAAGAGCTCTGAATTTAGCACACTAGTGGTTTTACAAGTGTGTTTCAACAGCACTACGGTCTTGGTGATGTTTTCAACCTTTTTCATAACAAGGCCCATTATTTATTCGGAATTTGAATCATGGACCACCTTTAATGAGATTTAGCCTCTCAGACCCAAAACTAAAGAATATTTTGTCCACTATCCATGCTGTATTGATGTAGTCTCTGTGACACATCTAGGGGCCGCAATCTGCATTCAAAGAATTTCCTAGAAGCTTTGTCATTGGTCGATTTGCCTGTCTGCTTCCTGATTGGTTAGTCACTGCAACCGGGTTTTTTTCGACCAATGACAAAGCTTCTAGGAACATCTTTGAATGCAGATTGCGGCCCCTAGATGTGTCACAGAGACTAAATTCTTTTTGGGAGCGTTCTACCCATTGCTGGCTGTCTGAATACCAAAGAAATAAAAAATAAAAAGGTCAATTATTGCTTATAGCAGCTTTAAGTAATGCAGATGTTTAACAAATAAATATAATGTAAAATGTACCGTAAAATGAAACCAAATGGACCCGTTACGGCCACGGGTCCATTTGGTTTAATTTTACACTCTCAAAAGAAGTGTCCATTTGGTTATCAGCTCTCCATCATTTAACAGGGGACCACCTGGAACTAGTGGTGGACCACCTGGACTATTGGGCCCAATTCAGAGCTCTTCTCCACTAGGTCTCTGGAACCACGTAACCCTGCGGTGCTACACAATCATGTCTCTGGGGCTTCAGAATCATAATGGTTCCATGTAAAGCTTCAGAATCATAATGGTTCCATGTAAAGCTTCAGAATCATAATGGTTCCTTCAGAATCACAATGGTTCCATGTAAAGCTCGGGTCAAGCTTCAGAATCATAATGGTTCCATGTAAAGCTTCAGAATCATAATGGTTCCATGTAAAGCTCGGGTCAAGCTTCAGAATCATAATGGTTCCATGTAAAGCTTCAGAATCATAATGGTTCCATGTAAAGCTTCAGAATCATAATGGTTCCATGTAAAGCTCGGGTCAAGCTTCAGAATCATAATGGTTCCATGTAAAGCTCGGGTCAAGCTTCAGAATCATAATTGTTCCATGTAAAGCTTCAGAATCATAATGGTTCCATGTAAAGCTTCAGAATCATAATGGTTGTAAAGCTCGGGTCAAGCTATATATTGAGATGGGGGTCCGCCAAAAGCGCCCACAGCAAAACAATACATATAATTTTGAGGGTCCTTGACGCAGATGAAAAGGTTTGAGAACTACTGGTCTCAGGTCTTAATAGGCTTAAAGGTCTTTAATATGTCTGAGTTTTAGATGTGACCTTTGCATCTAATTCTCAAAAGCAGTATTAGTTGATAGGTAGGCTATATAGTGTTCACATGTCTCCATCTTATGTTGTAGATGTAGACCAATGCTACAATAATGTTTCAAACCAAACTAGAATAACCACTGCGGTTACGAGTATGACATTCCCTCCAATGTGAGAGCATGCAGGCCTCATTATTTACTATGTGGGTTGTTGTCCGAGTGGTAAGAAGGTCTCTTCAGACGTGTGCACTGCACTCTGGGGAGAGACACCATAAAGTCAGCAGAAGATACTGCATATGAAGAAGAGGTTCACAAACTATGGGCCAGGACCCATTAGCAATGAGCGACAGCAATTCCACATGAATAACAGTGAAAGACAATGCAGTGCGTACACCCTCCAGAGATAAAAGATATTATCCACCCTGGACGTCTATGTCTCTCAACACTGTCTATTGACAGAGGCCTTCATCACGTCATCTGCTGAGCGACTATTTGCTCAGTGTTTCCTTGTACTGTCCCTCTCCCATAGCGCCTGCATGTTCCTGATGAATTCCCCTCTGACACTTTTGACAGTACTGTATTGTACGGCTCACCTGCTTCCTGCTAAAGGTAAGAGTGAAAACCAATGATGTCATTAGGTATGTGTATGTATGATAATATCTACCCATATCAGATCAACACAGCATGACGTATTTTAGATTGGAAGGCCTCCAACTCGCATCACAAGACAATTATTGTTTGACGTTTGGCCTACAAGGACATGGCCAAAATAGATTATTAATTTATTATTTTAAAAATGTATCAATCGTTGATTTTCTTTATTTTAGAATAGGCTCAATTGATAACTGTTGCACTCCCAACAATGCCCTCACATGGCTATTCTTTGTGGGCCATCCATTTCCCTGCTCTTTCCCCCACTCCAAATCCCCAACCACCCCCTTTCAGCAATACATTACATACAAGGATTATTCATGTATTTCTGGACTGAACGCTGCTGTCACACCAGTGCATTAAAGAGAGAGGAATTCCTGCAACACACACGCACACACGCACACGCACACACACACACACACACACACACACACACACACACACACACACACACACACACACACAGAGAGGAGGAAAGAGTACAGTACTGTAGAGGCAGGAAGGTATGAGTAGGCTACAGACCCCAGGAGCTCCTTTACAGTGTGTTCATATGCATGGAAATGAAATTATTGGTTTCCGTTCATCCATCATTTCAACAGATTGCAGCCGATGTGCGTGGATGGATTCCTGGCCGGGTGCTCAATAATGCAGTGGTTCTTGAGGGGGTTCCAGTGGGTCGCCATGCAGCAAAATGATTGATAGTTACAGGAACCAAATGGACACTTGGTGGTTTGTAACTCTGAGAAAGGTTTGCATGACCCTGACAGAGTCTTGTAACTCTGACAGTCTCGCGTAGCCAGACAACTATTCCACAATCTCTGGATGCTACATAGAGTCTGGAACTACACCTCCGAACACCTCCGAAATCCAAGCAAGGAAGCTGGCATTTCCGTTCACGAAAATATATTTTAAAATATATTTATATTTAAAATTTTAATATCCATTTCTGCTAAGCAGCGCTATATATGCTTAGATGATTTCGATTTAGCGCGACTGTAAAGACACTTCCACTTTATCGCTTATACTCATGATCAGAGCTTCCGTTCTCCAGACTGTATGTCGGAAGCATTTGAGAATTAAATTAAATTAAAGAGCACACAATGCATACAAAAGGGCAGTTAAGGGACTCTGTACTGTATGTTCTGTTGTTTAGGGGCCAGACTTACAGTAAGTCATCTCAGGGTCATGGGAGTGAATGACCCCAGTCACCCCAGTGTATCTATTAAACATCAATAAGGTGACGGATGGTAACTTTATACACATTGATAAAATAGAGTTGTGTTGGCCATAAAGGCCTTATTTCGGGTGATGATTGCATGACAAACATTTCTATATTAATCCCTGTTATGAGAAACGTCAACAAAAGAGCTTGTAGGGTTTCCAGGAGTAAATAAAAACCAACAGCATTCACTCATGCACCACACACACACACACACACACACACACACACACACACACACACACACACACACACACACACACACACACACACACACACACACACACACACACACACACACACACACACACACACACACACACATTAATTGACAACGTGCCAGAGTTTACAGACAGATCGAGGAACAGAACGTCATGGAAAACAGGATGTTCGTATTGTTCTAAAAACGGAGCAGAATGTTTCACATTTCTGAAATAAATGATGTGTTATTTGCAGTGCAGTTGCAGTTTAGTGGCAGATAAGCATCAGTTCCCTCTGCTTGTGCACAAGAGATCATTGATTTGAACACAGGCCTATGTACAGTACGTCTCTTGTCCACTAACACCAGGTTTCTCACTGTTCTCCCAAGAGACAAAATAAGCAGGTATACGCAGGGCTGGCAACAGTGGACTGTGAGAATCCAGGAGAATTTTTGGAGTGGTGGGAGGACTGCGCTCATACAGAGATGTCTTCCCCCAGAAACATTTTAATATTATATATAACTAGAAAAAGTGCCCTTCTGGGCACAGGTCTCCACCAGGAGTGTGTGTGTGTGTGTGTGAGACACGGCTTTGCCTGTTGTAGCAACCATGAGGCTGATTTGAAAACTGGCATTTCTTCCTCAGCCCAGTGGGAATATGCATGCACAGTTTCACCGCAATCGGACGCTGCGTTGAGTAGTTGTGGCGATTTGTACAAAACGGGTACAAAGCGGGCTACTCCTGAAAAGTTTAGAAGCCAATCGTAGGCAATGAAGGTGGATTATGAGAAATCAAACAAACCCGTCTTGATCACATGACTATGGAGAGCATGTGTACCGATTTGTGTGAAATTTGGATAACATCTGAAGGAGTAATATAAGAAAATGTGTTTTACATATGTCGGCCTCCTGGTGGCGCTATAAAGAGCAGATGTGAAAAATTCCAGGCAAAGGTTTTTCCTTGGCCTCTAGGGAGTTGGCATACAAAGTTATCCACAAATCCGTGCAGTTGGAGGTAAAAACACTTTTCGGCCAGTTATAGCGCCACCATGAGGCTGAGTTGAAAATGTTCACATGGCATTTCTTTCTCGGCCTAGTGGGAATGTGCGTGCGCAATTTCACGGAAATCACACGATGTGTTCATGATTTGCAGCATTTTGTTTGAAACTGAGCACTCCTGCGAACTTTGGAAGACAATCTTAGCCAATTAGGATGGAGTCTGAGAAATCTGAAAGACCCGTTTCGTTGAATGGCTCTAGAGAGACTGTGTACCAATTTGCGTGATGTTTGGACAAAATCTGTAGGTGTACTGTCCAAAAACTTGTTTTGCACAAAGCGGCCTCCTGGTGGTGCTATAACAGGCCGTTCTGGAAATTTTGGGGCAGAGGTTCATTGTTGGCATCCAGGGAGTGTGTGTGCGAAATTTGGCATCGACCGGGTTAACGATGCCGGAGATTAGCTGTTCACAGACGGACGGACACACGGACGGACACACGGACACACGGACACACGGACGGAGTGCAAAACATACTCTCTCCCCATGCCTTCGGCCTGGTGGAGACAATTATATAATTTTGAGAGGAGATGTGGTCAAAATGCAGGAGACTGCTGCAGGATCTTGGCTAGATGGGGCAAGATGTCGGGCAAATAGTAAACTATATTAGTAATACCAGTAAGACGCCTGAGGGCGAGAAGCGACCTTGCCCTAAAGGGCGAGGTGAGGTGACAGCAGACTGTTGGGTGAGCACTGGGGCTTTGGCATGGGGCGTCAGATCAACACATGGGAAGGAATTCTGTACTGGCCATATATGGAGCGTGTTTTGAGTGTACAGGGTTTGATCAACATTATGGAATGTCAGAACAGGTCAGCTCCATATATGGAGATCTAAGGGTAGGGCGAGGTCGCATGCACGCATCCGCCTAGGTGACAGCAGACTGGTGGGCTAGTGCTGGCGCTTTGGCATGGGGGGGTCAGATCAACATATGGAATGTACTCCGTACTGGCCATATATGGAGCATGTTGAGTGTACAGGGTTTGATGTGGTCAGATCAACATATGGAATGTCAGAACAGGTCAGCTCCCTATATGGAGATCTAAGGGTGGCAGCGGGGGCAGTGTCTTGAGTGTACAGGGTTTGAAGAGAGCCCTAATAGGGCCGGGCCTAAATTTTCGGGCCTGATGAGAACTCTAGGGCATGCCCATATATGGGCTTAATATTGATGACATCAGGGATCTCCATCCCTAATGATGTCACGTGATGTCACGAGGCATGACCATATGGTCATGCCGGGGTGACCAACTGACCTGCGGTCGCATTTACAACATAGAAGGCAATCCTCTGATCTGAAACTGTGATTATATTTCACAGCATTTGAAAATGCTTAAAATTGGTTACAATATACTGTAAGACAGAAGAATGGACAGTGATGATGAGAACATTAGGCATATATTACTATTGGTCTGTATTCAAAAATGTGCATACATTATTACACCACTGTAGTGCTTGTAGGAAAACCCCATCCGCTTGAAACTAAATGTATTCCATTTGGAACCAAATGGAGTTAATGGACCTTTTACTGTGAATGGCATTCTCCTGAGAATTAACCAAAAATCTAAATAGCTCCTTTATATTGGCAGCAAAATCTCATAATGCTGCAGTAGCCAACTTTCTGGAGTATTTCAGCCCTATTTATGATATATACAGTATCTATTAATGACGTTCTTTGTCAAAACCACAGAGTGAGTCACCTTGGCTTGAAGTTGAAGCAAACATTTCCTCTTCTCACTTCCCAAGAGGGTTGTATTCATTGGTATTTAATTTGAACCATGCAGCCGCTACAGTTCTCATGTAAGAGATGACTAATCATAATGGACATGAATATTGACTCAACAATGCAATGACATTCAGTCTCATAGTTGGACTTTGAACATATGATTAGTGGTTCCCACACTGGTGTGCCATGAGACGAGTCCACGTGTGCCTTGGGAGTTTGTGACAACTACACATTATTATTGCAATACATACTGTACATGTATACAAGAAGAGGCAAATTCCAAAGGGCAATTCCACACCCTACACTCAATAACGATATGTTTGAAGCGTTTCATCTGAGCATTCCTCTTTTGGGAATGTCATTATATAGGCTAAAAGGTTTCATTTAGATTTATTTATTACAAAGAAATCACCTAGGGCACAATCATTTATTTTTTAAACCACTGATTTAGATGATCTTATTCAATAAAGTCAATGTTTTAACCATTGTGTTTGAATAGCACCACTGCAAACACATGGCAGGTGCAGATATCAGATACCGAGATACGGAAGGCAAGGAGGTACAGTTGCTGCTTCGAAACCGTACGGTATCCCGGGCGAGTTAGTGTTGATTGTTGAAGTGTCCTTGAGCAAGACTCTGAACCGCTAATTGCTCCCGGTGTTCAGGTTAGTGCCTTGCATGGTTTCCTCTGCCGTATGAATGTGTGTGTGAATGGGTGAATGTAATGCACATTGTAAAGCCCCTTGGACAAAGGCCACTTTACCATTTTATTTTACTTATTAGAAAACTTAGATAATAAGGTTTCTTTCCTGTACGCACCCTGAAGAAGGCAGTTTGTCTGTCCGAAACGTTGGCCTCATCTCTGTGTCCACAATAAAAACTTTTGGCATTGGCAGCTACGAGTGTGCGGCTAGAACTTTTTTCGTATTCTTTCCTGGATGACCACCTACATTACATTTTCAAGTTGTCGCTGACTGCCAGAAATGTTTATTCATTGGTTAAATATTTATAAAATCCATATATAGATTTGACCACTTTCAATATTTTGGACATGTTGTAATAGGTGAAAAAAAGGGAATTAATTTCTGAAAATAAACAGTAAAAAGATGAAATATGGAGATACAATATGTTTCTCTCTGACAACAGCGATATGAAACAAGTTGCCGTATTTCAGTGGAAGTTCCTCAGAAAGTAAAGCTCTTCATTGTGGTTTACCACAAGGCAGCTGCAGGAGGTGTTGCTGGGGGGTATACTATTGACCAATACAAGTGCATTTGCACATACGTACAGTACCAGGGAATTTGTCCTCTGCATTTAACCCACCCTAAGCAGTAGTGCAGAACTGTTGAACATGCACCGGGGAGCAGTTAAGGACATTTTAGCCCATTAAAACTCTCTTCATATGACCACCGCGCTCTGACTATAGGTGCGCCACCCGTTCAAAACATATCAAAATAAAGGGTAGTGGGTCGCACACACCAAAACTGCACTCAAACAGTGCAGGCTATCCAGCCTTCATCACTGATGAAGGCTGGATAGCCGAAACGTTTGTCCTTTGTTTCAAATATGAAATAAACAATTTGAACTGCAGTTTTGGTGTGTGCGACCCACTACCCTTTATTTTGATAGCCCATTAAAACTGTCATTTTAAACTGTCATTTTAGCTATAATATACAGTATATAGCAACATAAGTTTTTCAAAAAACTCTTAAGAACACAAACTTTAGGGTTTAGAACAGCGGTTCTTAACAATAGCAGATATAGAAGCTTGCGTGGCGCAAACAACAAAAACCTCTGGTACCGTTCTGCCATAGTTGATTTAAGGCTGATTTATAAGTCATACTAAGACATACTCATTTATACTGATTTATGTATTCTCTGCTCTCCGGGTTCACAGTTGAGCAGAGACTACAAGCAAGTCTAATAAGTACACACTACTGCTTTGTAACTTAAGCGTGTAAGTCAAAGGCATATGGAATGAGAGCATGCATATCATGGCAGTCTCATTAACCAATTTTAATAAGTAATTATAGTCTATATTATATCTGCTTTCATGTACTGACTGAGCAATAACCATATGGAACAACTTGCCCCTTGACATCATACAGCTGAAAGTCATATCCTGCTTTAACCACTTATAAATCCTATACTTAATTGAGTGGGGTCCCACGAGGCCTGTACTTGGCTCCCTCTTTTTTACCTCTACACCAAATCTTTTTGCTGAAAATAGCCAATCTACAGAGCTTGTAGATCATTTTTTGCTAAATGTTTGCCTGTTATGACTTGCCCGGATGCTATTGGATTGATGTGGTCAAAAATGTTCTTTTTAATTTTGCATTTCCTATATGTCTTTTCCGTGTTAATGGCTTTGAATCTTTCTTGTTCGTTTCATGATGTTAACTGTAGGACAAAATCATGTGCATACATATTAGTTGTATGGACCTTAATAATGGGGACCTTAATAAGAAATCAAACATCTGTTCCCAAAAAAAGTAGTCACACAACAAAGAACTTTTTTTCTTACAAAAATAGTGCTCTTTATTATAAATTACTGAAATGTTTATATTAATATAAATATGTGCAAAGTCATATCAGTCTGCTTGTTCCATCTATGTCGCAACATCTTCAAGCATCTACAGCCAGACAGTTTGGCTGGGAAAGGTTTCATCTTTATAAAAGACAAGACAAAAACACATTTGCCATTTCATCTTCACTAATGTAAACATCGTCTTGATTTAAGGAAAGAGGATAAAATAAGATGAACTTCACCCCCCCCCCACCCCCCCACCCCTTATTCAGAGGAAGATTGTCTTATGTGCATACATTCAACAGCAAGCAATTACGCCTGATGCGCATCGCACACCGAAAAGAGATGATCTACAAAGTCACTGCGATGTGTTGTGAGCTTGTAGATCAGCTATTTGTGGTGCACGACACCGGCGTGTATAAATCAGGCTTTAGTATCCTGCCTGTGTCACACAAATACTACCATATTTATCTGGGAATGTAATGTTTCCTCTCCACTACAATGTATACAGATGTCTGACTGTTATCAGATATGTCAGGGTCTATGTGTGTGCAATCATACCATCCCCTGTTCTATTTGACATTCAGTAAAAGGTTGTTAGACCGACAAACTGTCGACTCGCTCTGGCTAATTTTGGCATAAACTCTCTGACGAGCAAAACAAGGTTTCACATCTTGAAAGGCCCCTATTTGGTTTTGATGCTCTTCTTATTACACACTGTAACATTAAGGTCATGAAGTTCAGCCTTGTATATTCTCTTAAAACTAATATATCGCCAGGCCAATGTCCACCCATCATCATGCATCTGGAATTCCTGCTGGGTCTGTGCGTTTTCCAGCGCCTGGTCAGAAGCATCTGTTTGTACCAGAGGGCATGTTGCTCCGACATGTCTAATACTTTCTCAAGACTGAGGTCAGTTTTGTCCACGCCTGGCATATCCGCCGCCAGCAGAAAGCCAGTCCAGTCATAAAAACCAGTCCAGGCTTTTAATGGATGAATAATGTTTCTGAGGCCGATGTGTGTGCCTATCCGTCCCACAGCACCATGGTTAGCAGCAGCAGGAGGAACTCGTGCGTCATCAGAGTCTAGACGACTGGCTCTGAGACTCACTCCACGTCGTAGGAGGATTGCCATGTTTGCTCTCTTTCATACTAAATGTATAGCAGCAGCACACTTTTCGGCCCCAAACCAGTCCTCACAGGCCCACGCCACCACGCTCTTCCTGGAATCAGCCGCTGGAAAGACTGATGCCCGCTTTTTACTCTGAGAACTACTTTTTTTTAAATGGCCCCGTAGGATTCAACATCACTGTAGATGCTGCAGTCTGGGGGGTCTCGGAGGACGAGACGTGACCGTTTCTGCGTGCCACACTTCCCTGTCAGCCCCGCACACATTGCCAGCGTACATCTTCCACTTCACTAGGAACTTGGATTAGAGTTCCTTTTATGACACGGTTATAAGTCCAGAGCGGTTCCAGAGCTCTTAGATGGGAGCATCGTACTGCAGGAGAAACTCTTTCAGCGGGTGTGGGAGTTGCTCTCTTTTACTGGATATGTCCAAGTGTCCGTTCACCGTCTTCCTGCACATGTGCTGCAGCGACGACAAACTGGAGAAAAGTGGCTTAATGAGTTCCAGCGGGACCTTCTCCCCTCCCGAGTAGATGTAATAAATATTCCCGCTGCGCGTGTACCCCATGGGCAAGCCCCCCTTGGTCGCGGGCATGTAGTAGTTGACCAGCTTGAGCACACAGTCAAAGTGGGGAATGGACTGAATGCTCTTGGGGTCTGTCTGCAGGAAGAAGGCGCCTGTGTCGCACTGGATGCGCAGGTTCTTGGTGCCTGACGCCGTCTTGACGCTGAGGGTGAAGAAGTGTCTGTTGTCCGAGCTGTCCCGGATGAGGAAGGTCCCGGTGGGCTCCGCGGCCAGCCTGGCGTTGGCCTCCTTGCCGCTGATGGGGCCCCAGTAGAAGCCGCTCTCCTCCAGCTTGCGGAGCGTGGCGAGGACCATCTGGTACTGCAGCTTGGAGCTGAAGGTCTTGTAGCGGTGAGGCAGCAGCATGTTGGCATCAAAGGGGCTGCTGCTCATTGCGGGTGAGTTAAACTTGCTGTGAGTTACCATGGCGCTGTGCCCGCACTCTGGACCCGTCTGGTGTGAGCGCTGAGCACCACACAGACAAGAGAAGAGAAGAGGAGGTGGGGTCAACCAGAGGTTCACACAGGGCTCCCGGTGGGGGAGAGAGCAAGTGGAGGTCAGCTGTGTGTTGTCTGGAAGTGAAACACCTGAGAGAGAAGAGAAGAGAGAAGCGGAATTAGGACTCTATACAGTGGGCGTGGAACTAAAGACCTGAGACCGATTCTACAAATGCCTATTGAAATCAGTAGTTGTCACATTTTCAAGATTCTTCAAAAATGTTCAAAAATAGCAGATGCTTTCATAGGCCTATATCTGCTATTTTTGAATAGCCAAAGAATAAAATCTGAAATGAAGATGCTTTCCCGGTTTCAATGGGGACATTTCTTGCTTTTACAGCTAAAAAGGGCTATTTAAAAAGGCAATTCATTATGGTATTTTAAATTACACTGCTGATGTGATGATAGTCCAGATCTGATGTATTTATAGTGGATATCCTCTGGTAGGATGAATAAAGTAATGTGATACAGTTCGACCCATGATGCAGGCAGCTCTCTCAATGAAAGATTGTGCTGCAGGTTATTCCAAATGTGGTAGTACATCATAGAGCTAAATAAAAGCTCTCTGGTTACATTGGGGAAACGGGCTCACTTGTTCCCTCTCCATTCAAGTAATTGTTCACTGACTGTCGCCTCTTTCTTTCTGTTCTTTGTAGAATGAAATACCGTTATGTAGGCTATACTAATTATAGCATACTAGTTTACAGAATAAAAATGACTAAAGATAAGTTCATTTAACGGAAACTTTTTATTTTTATTGAATCTGCCCATCTTTTACTGGAACTGACCGAGGTGTCTGACTGAGAGAGGAGTCTCCTCACTCAGTCAGACACCTCAGTTCCAGTAACCGAGGTGTCTGACTGACTGAGAGAAGAGTCTCCTCACTCAGTCAGACACCTCAGTTCCTCTTTACTGGAACTGACCGAGGTGTCTGACTGAGAGAGGAGTCTCCTCACTCAGTCAGACACCTCAGTTCCAGTAAAAGAAGACGTCTCGTAATCCGTGACCGGTTGCGCAATACGACCGATAATACACGCGCTAGGCTACTACTAGTCTACCAAACTAAACAAAGAAAAAACAACTGAGCACATGAACTTGTAAAAGTGTAATTCACTTAGAAAAAAGAAAGAAAGACACAGAAAACATGAGCAGCACGGATCTTACCTTAAACGTCTCGTTTCTTGGAATCTTGTAAAAACTTGAAATTATATCCAAGTGTTATAAATAGGGGGTCGCCGGCGAGTTCCAAATATGAAGAATGTAGTTGTCGAAAACGGTTCTGTCGCAACTCCAAAGCAACAATGCAATAAAAATATATATCCTTGGCAAGAGAGCACTTCAGTTCACAGAGGTTTGGTTGCAGGCTTCTTTCTTAAATATTGTGACTAGTGAGTCTCTCTCTCTCAGTGCGGTGTTTTAGTGGAGTGGTGGTGGTTGCTACAGAGCGCCGCTCATATTTGTGTACTAGTAATGCACGCACGCTCCTCCCCTCTTCCAGGAAAAAGCTCTCTCTGTTGGCAGATTGACAGTAAGCTTTTTTTTTTTGTGTTAGGATTCCTGGTATGAGAGAAGTCCCCTCCCCCTCCTCCTCCTCCTCCGTGCGTGCGTGTGTGTGTGTGTGTGCTATTCCTTCATAATGAACTTATGTATGGGAGGGAGTTCCACTTCCAAGCAATGCGTTTTTCCGTTATTATAGCAACCATTCATTGCCATTTTTTAAATGTTTGTTTACTTAATTGTCAACAAGTTTGTTTCAGTCGTAGAATTCCTGAATCAATAGTTTTCTCTCACACTTTCCAGATTGTTCAATGTGAGCTTGTATATCTGCTATTTATCTGCTATTTTTGGAATACACAAAAATCGAAAATGACACCTGTAGATCCTTTCCTTCTTTTAATGAGCGAAATTAAATGAAATGTATATTTGTTTCATCATCACGCAGGCAGGCAGTAAAATAACTATAATTATGTATATATAAAGTCTGACTGTAGCATCAATTTGCACTACTTAATGTATTAATTTATTATCGTTGTGTTTTCCCCCATCGCATGATGTGAGTTCACAGCAACAATGTTGCTCAGCTCAGTGCCTCTCAACCTGAGCAGCGTTGTACTATCAGGTCCCCTGTAGAGGGCGACATAAATCTAAAACTATGATCTGAAAGGGCATAGCTGGAGGGAAGAGCAAGGGTACCATTTTGCTGTGAAGGTTTTATTCCATTGTTTGATTATTATGACAGGCTATTTGCTTTTGCAATAGTTATGGTCATAAATTATGACTACACCAACTTCCCAGCTCCTGCAATTCCATTCTGTAGATCATTCCATAATATATCTAGTCAAACGAAGAGGGGATGTAAAATGTATGTCATCCTTTTTTCCAAATGCAAAAATCCTGGCATAATTCAAGATAATTATGCCAGGGATTTTGTCTTTGTACAATGATTATGACTACATGACAAACTTCCCAGTTCCTGGAAATCCATTCTGTTAAAGCCCTGGCCTAGTATCTGTATCTCTATTCAAATATGAAGAGGCGGTTGTAAAACGTTAATGCTGTATCCATTTGAATGAAGCTAGAATCATGTCATCATCATCTTTACGGGAGGCATTCATGCATCCAGTCAGTTAGTGCCACGTGTTGATAGGCTCTTGGTCTTAGTTATGATCAGTGGTAAAAGTAAAAGTTGGTTGGTCAAAATCATACACATGTTAAAATAATGGAGTACATATACTTGCTTTAAAACAAATAATAATAATAATTAAGTATTCCAAAGTACATGCATTTAAAAAATATATTTTCAGAAATAGCAGATCTACAAGATCACACAACATTTACCACTGGTTACGATCATGTTTTATGATCACACAATGCACTTCTCAGTTCCTGGAATTCAATTCCGATAAAGCCCTATAATACTGTATCTCTAGTCACTGTAGTCAGACAAAGAGGAGTTGTAAAGTAATCCGTTTTCCAAATGCAAAATCCTGACATACTTCCCTTGAACGCTGTGTTCATTTGAATTAAGCTAGAATATCATGTCATCATCATATCTTTACGGGAGGTGTGTCTTATTCATGCATCCAGTCAGACAGTCAGAGCCATGTGTGACTGATATGCTGCTCATAGAGGCCTTCCTGCTGACTAAGCTCTGGTCACCAGCATGGCCTCAGGTGGTTAGAGTAACTCACGGCTCTCTTAAACCAGTCAGGCCAGGCTTTTCCCGTCGCTAGAAGTCTCGCTGTCTTTAACACTGCCCTTGAATACACAGGACAATGGAAATAAGCCCTTCGGGCTTTTTGTGTTATCCTTTAAGCAGTATACACATCTGTACCAACGTACCTGTTTTGCAAACTGTTAATAAAGTATTTAATCAATCAAACTGTCTTTAACATTGTCTTTAACCAGTGGTGCGTGTGGGTTAGTAGTCACATTTGAATACTAAAAGTAGCAATATGACAATGTAGACATACTCTGTTACACAAGCAACATGGGAACCCATTTTGGCACCACTGTACCTCATTTTTTGTGAAGAAACAGGAACTGGGTTTGGCCCCTCTCTCTTTTTAGTCCACTTCCTACCGGGTTCTTCTGTGTTTATTGCTACTAACAACAACACTACATACAAGCTTGTAACAGCTTGTAAATAACCAAAGCTATCAAATAATTGTAGCAGACAAAAATGAAGTACAAACGTTTGCATCTTAGCAGAGCAGTAAAGTACTCAAGTAAAGTACCACAACATTGTACTCGAGAACAGCACTTGAGTAAATGTACTCAAGTGTACCAGTGTACCTCTCCAACCCTCACTGGGTTGGAGAGGTTGGGGGGGGTGGGGGTGGGGGGGGGGTAATGAGCTCCGGTATAAGCCAGCTGTGTCCACAGAGGTGAGTCAGGTAGTCTATATTGTCTGATTCAGAATCAGACCACCAGGATGGCATGTGTGCATGCGTGTGTGTGTGTGTGTGTGTGTGTGTGTGTGTGTGTGTGTGTGTGTGTGTGTGTGTGTGTGTTTCTGTGTGTGTTATTTTGCATTAATTCGTGTGTGTGTGCGTCGTGTGTATACTGTATGTGGGTGTGTTTGCATTTGAGTTTTGTGTGTACGCGTATTTGTGTGTGTGTGTGTGTGTGTGTGTGTGTGTGTTGTTTACATGGATTTGTGTGTGTGTGTGTGTGTGCGTGCGTGCGTGCGTGCGTGCGTGCGTGCGTGCGTGCGTGCGTGCGTGCGTGCGTGCGTGCGTGCGTGGGGCCGTGGGATGGGGTGGTGGTGGGTACGTTAGGAACACTCCATGACATTCCCCTGGTTTCCAGAAAATCCATTGTGTCATCATTGTGAGCCACAGCGACTTAGCAGTCCTCGTGGGACTGGAATGGAAGTGAATGGAAGGAAAGGAGCGGTGATGAGTTGGCCTAACTGGGAAGAGAGAAACCCCCGTGTCATGTGTACACCCACAATGAATAAACCCCTGTGACATGTGTACACCCACAATGAATAAACCCCTGTGACATGTGTACACCCACAATGAATAAACCCTAGTGGCATGTGTACACCCACAATGAAGAAGGCCATGGTTTCGTTATTGTCTCCACCAGGCCGAAGGCATGGGGAGAGAGTATGTTTTGCACTCCGTCCGTGTGTCCGTCCGTCCGTCTGTCCGTCCTTCCGTCCGTCCATTACCAGCTAATCTCCGGCACCGTTAACCCGGTCGATGCCAAACTTTGCACACACACTCCCTGGATGCCAGCGATGAACCTCTGCCCCACATTTTCCAGAACGGCCTGTTATAGCGCCACCATGAGGACAAACCTTTGACCTGCATTTTCCGCATCTGCCTTTTATAGCGCCACCAGGAGGCCGACTTTTGTAAAACACATTTTTTGATATTATTCCTCCAGATTCTGTCCAAAAATCTCACAAATCGTTAGTATATCTATGGTCATGTGCTCAAGTTGGATCTGTCCGATATTTCATATTCCATTTGGCTATAATTGGCTTTCACAGTTTGCAAGATTGCCCCGTTTTGAACAAAAGCCTCAAATCATGAACGCAGCATGCAATTTACGTGAAATCTTTCACACATTTTCTTACTAGGCTGAGGAATATATCCCACCCTTTTCACATTGGCCTGTTATAGCGCCACCAACAGGTTGATTTTTGCAAAACACATTTTTGGAACAAAATGCCTCAAATCATCCAATTGCCATCAAAGGCGTATGAAGAAATGGCAATCGGTACACATGATCTCTGTAGGCATGTGATCAAGACGAGTCTGTTGGATTTCTCAGATTGTACACTGATTGGCTAAGATTTCAGGAGTGGCCCGTTTTGTACAAAATGCTGCACATGTCCTGCTCATCCAGAATTCTATCCTCAGAGATGCTATGAGTGATCTGGCTCTGCATTTCCTCAACAAAATGAAGAAAATTGTTGCAAAAACAAATAAAAAAAACCATCCTCCTAAACATTTTGCCAAACATCACACACACTCCTATCCTCCTGGTGGAGACCTGTGCCCGGAAGGGCACTTTTTCTAGTTTAAATTTGGTCAGTTCCCTTGTTAAGATTTATGTAACAATATTTATGGTTTCTATGCCTCAAACTCTCCAGTGTGTCCTGGGAAAGACAGGACACATTCAATCTCCATATTTAATAATTTTATTTATTTTTCATAACTGAATGCCATACTGTACTATAACCAAGGTTCTAGCTTGGTTATTTTCATTATTTATTTATTTATTATTCTATGAATTTTCACTTTAATGACATGCCGAAAATAAGGATGCAAGGTTGAAAGTGGTCAAATCTGTTTGTGGGTTTTATAAACATTTAACCAATGAAAATGAATGCATTAACCCATTTAGACCTAATCTTAAAGATGAGGTGCCGTGATTTTTGTATTTCTCCAGTTTTTAATGTGTTTAATGTGACAGTACTTCATTAGACCCCTTGGTGTGGTTTTTATGTGCAATGATGTCTTCCCTTTATATTTAGGGTTTCTTCCTGGAGGCTGAAACCTTGACAGTCAAACGTGCCAATGAAAAAAACAGCGATATAGTGACATCACACTATCATCCCCTCTCCCCCCTCCCCCCTTTATCATACAACAACCACCACCGCAAACCAGGCATACATAAAGACCTGGTGGGGGTGTCTACGCATGAAAACGACATTTTAACAAATACGATACACTTTTTTTGAAAAGTGTATAACAATAATCACACCCGTGTGAACTGAGTGGTGTAAGGTCTGTCTGACGTAATGAAATCATGTCTGACGTAATGAAATCACACCCGGGTGTGATTTCATTACCTGGCTTTGTTTGTGCAGAAAAAATGAGCATGGTTGCTATGTTCACCCTGTTCACCCGGGTGTGATTTCATTACGTCATTACAACAGGGTGAACATAGCAACCATGCTCATTTTTTCTGCACAAAAAAGCCAGTTGTAGGAGTGGTTTACACCACTCAACAATAATACTTTATGTTTTAGGGTGGAAAAAAAGCTTTGTGAATTGAGACTTACTTGCTTACTTACTTGCATACAGTGAAAAAATAATAACTATATTGGATCCTATATAGGAACACAGGCTATTTTCTTTCCAATTTCCGGCATATTATTGGACATATGAGGTTTCCACGTGACAGCGACAATATGCTCTGTGCGCACGCTCACTCACAAACACACAAGACGACGATGTCCACCTCTAACTAGTACTAAAGCTTAATTCACAGTGTCCAGTCCTTCATCGTGTCAGGACAAGAAGGAGACCAGAAGACAACACTGAAATAGTTTGTCAACAAGCTGAGCATGTTGACAACAAACCTACCGACCTCGGACTGTGAAAACCTCACATTACACTACATTGTTCTCATGTCCACTGGGCCCCTGGCTTGGCTCAAAGGACTGTGTGTGTGTGTGTGTGTGTGTGTGTGTGTGTGTGTGTGTGTGTGTGTGTGTGTGTGTGTGTGTGTCACAATATAACTTAACCACTTAAGCTTGTAGATCTGCTATTTTCACTATTTTTTGTTGATGTGTAAAGCATTATAGAGTTTAAAAGTTTCAAGTTTCAATTAGTTTAAAAATATAAAAGTTTGACATTTTGAGACATTCTTTAGATTTTTTGCCTATAATGATGACTTGCCCAAAACAGGGATGCCCGGGTTAATTGCATTTAACTCACTCAATTAGTCTTTTTTTATTGTATTTCTAAGCGTGAACGTGTACTTCAGGCGATTTACCGAACGTTCCCTGTGGGTCACAGTTGAAACCTGAATTAACTTGTCCTGTGTTGAAGAGCAGAGACGAGGCCTTGCACAGCATTTTGGTGGTCTGAGGCATTCTGTTTAGAGGAAAAGGCAGGGTGTTTAGGTTTTCCGACTCAGAAATGTACTCAGTGTGCTCATGATTCCCGTAAACCCACACGGGGCACAGGGAAAAAAGAGGGAGAGAGATCGAGCGGAATTCTCTATTGAAAAAGCGCAGTGAACAGCAGAAGTTGTTATCCAGCAAAATATTTTTGTGGTCCTCGGTTCAGTAGCATTCGACTGAGACCGTTTACCAACTCTGTGCTTTACGCCAATTTTATGATATTATTTGTGGTCTTTGCAATTACAAAGGCGTCCCCCTAAATTATTTACACAGCTTAATACAAAAAAATCCTTGCATTCACATTGAGGCTCCGAGTGCAGAGTTCAACAGTCTTTTTATTCAACCTCCACCCAGACAAAAACCTTCCTACTTTCATATGATATAGTTTCATATCCAGTAGCTGGAGCATTACAATACATGAAAGATAAGAGATATGGTGACAGCCAGTCCGACTCCAACAGCACCATCACAGATTAGGTATCGTGGTGTCACCGTATTAAGATGGTAGTGATTTGAAGAGATAGATGCAGAAGGATTCCAGGAATCAGAGATAGCTTATCAGTCCGTTATCTAATTCCTGTTAGGACGCTATATCAACACTGTGCACCCTAACATCACTTCCTGTGTCAAAGCTTTCGGTGATTGGCTGGGGTTTCTCATTTCCTGTTCTGTATAGGATGTCCAAATAATACTGGAGGAACACACATAATTGCTGCGTAAGAGCTAGACTGAAATGGAAACATTGTAATTTTGTCATACAGACCTTCCCCATGCATGTATCACTTCATGAATAGTCAACTTCCTTGTCAGTTGAGTAAGACCCACTCAGTCAGTATGATTTCTAATCATACAGTAATACATTCCTGGTAAAACTCCACCCCCATACCTCTCTCTCTCTCTCTCTCTCTCTCTGTCTGTCTGTCTGTCCATTGGTGTCAATGTAGTGCTTTGTACAGCATGTTTCTGAGAAATATGTGAAGTGTCTTGTGTCGCAACCGCATACATCAACATGACAGCCCTGATGACAGCCATGGACTGCCTGGTCACAAGAGCTTTTACAACAACAAATGCTACTTTTAAAAACAATAACATAGGACCGCCCCAAACTAACAGTAACTAGCTAAACTAGATAAAATAATAATAATAATCCTAACCCAAATGATTTGGATAAAAATATCTTCAAACCAGATTATGAATGTAATGTCTTAATTTACTATTTCAACACATTAAATTATGTTTTGTACCTTCTTTTTCTTATGCTCAAAATCCAAAAGGACATAGTTGTTTACTAGTGAAATTAGTCAAACTTCTTCCTAGCAGGTAATAATCAGCAACTGCAGCCTGCAGTCTGCAGTCATCAGTGCATGAGCTGTTGTTCTGTAGGATGGGACACATTTCCAAGGAAAGCCCAATTTTCACATGAATATTCAGTGTTCAGTTATACAACAAGGTACAAGTTAGGAGTTGGTTGGTAGCACATATACTGTGTCATTTAGAGCAGTGGTCAAACATTTTCATGTGTTTTGCCGCGGCCCCCCGTTACATTTTGTGGCAGAGACCCCAATAGGAGAACATTTTTGTTGTTTCAAAAAAATTGTGTTCAACTGTGATATTAACGCTATTAACAAATGTAGCTGGGGGGCCCCTGGAACCACCTCAAGGGCTGCTGGGGGTCCACGGGCCCCACCTTGAGAAGCACAAGCTGCTTTAGAGCCTGTAACACTTCACAGGAGAATGTGAAACGTGCTTCCACTTCTCATTGATGGGGGTACTTTGGGTGTCCGCCTTGGATGATTGGCACTAAATGGACCAGATGGAAGCGCACGCACGCACGCACGCACGCACGCACGCACGCAGGAAAGAGTACAGTGCTGTAGACTAGAGGCAGGTGTGAGTATAAACCCCATGCAGGAGCTCCTTTACAGTGTATCCATGCAGATACGTTTGTATTACAAACTATATACATATATACAAACTCACAGTGAGCTTGTATATCTGCTATTTTTTGTATCGCCAAAGCTAAGATCTAAAATGAAACGAATGCTTTTCCGGTTTTAATGGGCTAAAAAAAAAAAAGGTGCAATGTTTTAACCATTACCCTGAAGCCGAAAATAGCAGATCTACAATCTCACAACGTGTCGCATTGTGACGCACTGTGAGCTTGTATATTGGCTATGCCACACCGGCGTGCAACTAATAATAAATTGGCCATGGTCCATAACTCCAAGCCTAACGTCTAATAACATAATCCTAACGCCCACATGAATCTTTTCCTATAATTGCAAGTCTAACTAACCACAAAACAACGATTTCTCTTGTGGGCTACCAGGAAAATTCTCATCACAATGTCTACTTCTCAAACACACACGCACGCACGCATGCACGCACACACGCACGCACGCACGCACACATTCCTTCCCGTGTCACATGCACTCTATTTACGGCCTTCAGTGTCCTCATATTCAAATACATACAGTACTTCTGGTTATTGTCCGATTACCATCATCACTGTTACAATATAATTTCCTCAGTGACCTTTTGTTTTTAAACTTTAAAGACGTACGCGCTGGGACTTTATTACCCACACCACTGTACTGTATGTAGGCCTACTGGGCCAGTGGGATTTAGTGTTTAACACATTCAAACCGGGAAAGCATCCATGTCATTTTAGATTTTACCTATACAACATTAAAAATAAATCTGAAAAACACAGAATTTAGAGAAAAAAAAAAAAAGAAAGTAGCAGATATACAAGCTCACATCAAGTCACTTCGTGCAGCGCTGCGAGTTTGTACATCTGCTATTTTTTTACTTTTTTGAAAAATCTTGACACAATTCTTCTCTTCTGGGGGTCCCTGGCACAAAACAATTTCAGATGGGGGAAGGGGAGGGGGGGGAGTACATATAATTTTGGGGGTCCTTGGCAGATAAAGGTATGAGAACTACTGATTTAGAGAAGGCATTTGTAGAATGGGCCTCAGGTCTTCAGGGGTTAACATTATTCATGTGTCCATAACACTGGGTCCATCTAGAAGACATAGATCTGAAGACAGCTGTGTGAGAGAGAGTTATTCTTATCTTCTGTGGACTTTTGCCAAAAGTCCTCGTTTTGATCTCTTTGTTTTCTTCACAAAACTTCAGACAGTGTTTGTGTTGTGTCCTTGCCAGGGACATACGTAGGTTCCAAACACAGGCACACTGCCAGCAACATTACAATCCCTCCACACTGTAACTGTATTGTGTGTCCACTGATACAGGCCATCAGTGGTGGAAAAAAGTACTCAGTACTCAGTTTTACTTAAGTAAAAGTATCAATACTTGATAGCTCACAATACTTGTGAGCTTGTAGATCGGCTATTTTCAAATGGCCGAAATGTATATAGGGCTGAAGCTGTTAGTATCTAGTAGTAACTAAAGTTTTCAAATAATTGTAGTGGAGTAAAAGTACAAAACATTTGACATACTCAAGTAAAGTACAAATACCTCAAAATTGTAGGCTTTAAAGTCCTATGTATCTACCAATAACTGTAGTTACGCAGTTAAATCCTTAATGTTCATATAACTCAGAAGAGTGTACATTTGTGTAGATTGTTGTTGTTTCATGTAACGTTCAACATTCAAGGGGGTTTACTTGTCATGAGTACCACAGACGAAAAACAGTCTAAGTCCAAATTTCATTCTGACCCCTCCACGAAAAGGCCTCGTTGTCCTGAATCCTTATCTATCATTTATACATTATGGATCAATAGGTTTAACCTTTAGCACAAGCAGCAATGTACAGTAGAGTCTGAAGTGTGAAGAAAAATGGACGAAGATTTTATTTATTTAAGCATTTAGCAGACGCTACAGAGTGACAAAGTGACAGAGGACAATACAAGGTAAATAATCACATACTGGAGTACATAGAATGCGGAGAGAGAGCAGTGTAAACTGTAAAGTGCCTCAAGAAACAAGGATATCAGGAAAACCGTGAATCTGGCATCTCTCTAAATTACATGCTATCTACCTACATTCTTAACATTTTTGGTCGGGAAAAACAAACCCAAGAAACAAAACAAGAGTGCAAGTATAGGCTACAATATGTGGAGGGGGGGGGGGGGGGGGGGGGTGTTGGGTTTGTCCCAAAAACAAAGAGAAAGTAGTAATTGCCTTGATGTCTTAAGAGGGGTATTGGGACAGATTTCCTTACTTAATAATTAGGTGTCATGTCGGGTGACGTCCTTTTATATTTTGCACTAGTACATTTCACTTTCCTGGAATGGGACAATAAGAGGAATGGAGAAACCATTGTGATGCATGACATGACACTTTACAGGGAGAACATGCAGCTCAATTACCAATAAGGGAACAATGCCGTTTCATTTCAGCCATGTGACAGTGAGCATGCCCTGGAGCGCTGCTTCTCAAAGTCTGGTCCAAGGACCACCAAGGGTCGTCCAAATGGACCCTTACGGGTCTGTACCGGTCTTCTTCTTTTTTTCCTGGGACCCGAGGGGGCAACACAGTAAGGCTTAAGTACACACATGGTGCAGGGGGCAGGCCCTTAGTTAACCAATGTCACACAGCCAGCAATCATTAGTTCATACATAATTTTCATAATTTTAACAGTCAGGGATTATCCAGATGAAAGTTAAAGTGCATTGAGACTATAAATATACAGACTATAAATACACAGGTGTAGAAAGAATAGTACAAAAATAGAACATATTATATTACACTGTTAAGTCTCAGAGCTTAGTAACTCTGTAACTGTAACTATGTTACTGTAACTGTAACCAAACAGACCCTTACGGGCCCGTTTGCTTACATTTGTACACAGAGTTACAGACCCATATAAGGGTCCTTTTGGACCCCCGGTGGTCCCCAGACCCTCACATTGAGAAAGTTCTCTCTGGGGCTGTTATTGAGTTCAGTTTGATGGAGAAAAAAAAAGAAATCACTTGTCAAGTGACCCAGCGCTGGAATTTCAAAGCATTTATTTCCAAATCACACACAGATGACACACACAGGCGATGTGGAAACACTCATTTTGACATTCAGTCGCTCGCTTATGAAAACAGACAATGGAACATTAGTGATGTGCCTGTCACAAGTGTGTGTGTGTGTGTGTGTGTGTGTGTGTGTGTGTGTGTGTGTGTGTGTGTGTGTGTGTGTGTGTGTGTGTGTGTGTGTGTGTGTGTGTGTGTGTGTGTGTGTGTGTGTGTGTGTGTGTGTGTGTGTGTGTATGCGTGCGCGTGTTCCTGTCAGCCTTTTATGTGTGCAGTCACAGCGTTGAGGAAGCGCTTCGATCAAGACTAAGACGCAAATGTCATGAGCGTCATTAGGGTGGTATTTGTGTCATTATTCTCCTGCTTACGCCATGTTGTGTAAGATGTGGTTGCTTAGACACATGGTACCCTAACATTTACTGGACGACTGCAGCAGCAGATCCAAAATAAAGCCACTGTAAACACAGGGCTGTTAAAAATGTTCCACGCTCTGATGGGCTCACTGGTATGAGAGGCATTAAAAGTTTACAGGCTGTGTGCCACTTTATCTGTCGTGTTCCACATTTCAAACCCCGACCCCCCTCCATCCTCACTCCGTGGTTCATTACAGTGAATCAAACCTAGGGGCTGCTGCAAGGTTGAAAATGATGATAGCATAAAAATCATTGTTACTAAAGTTCAGTCCAATTATTTCAAACAAAACGGCTATGCTGCTGCAAGCTCCAAGGTTGAGAATTCTGCATAAAATAATGCTGCCTGACATTCTTCTGAACATCAATTTCAAGTAACTCATATAGTTACTTTTTAACACATATAGTTAGTGTGGTTGCCTATAGGCAAGCAGACAACTGTTATTGCACTCCATCGCGTTTAAAAACAAAAGCGTGCGATAACTCTCTATTCTCCCCTGCAATTGGCCAGCGATTCGGAACTCTACCCAAGGCTTTTGGGCGCGTTTTGCCCTCATCTGATTGGACAGTATACAGTGACATACCCAACTCAGTGAAACTCGTGTCACACTTTTGCCTATAATAGTGTGGTTTCCTATAGAGATAGGCAACCACACTCACAATTCTGCATCTTTCTAGTTTGAACTTTGAAGTATAGTTTCATCTACTATAGCACAATATGAGGCAGAGTCAAACTGGAGGCAATCACAAATGTGGGCAGCAGTGGACATGTGCAGGTTTAGTGGTAATTCAGACCTCTGTGATTTTTCTCTGCAACCTTCAAATGATTATTGTATTGCTCTATTGCACGATGATGGTGTTGTGTGGTGGAAATAGGAGCTCTACAAACTCGTCACACCCGAACGACGCAAGCCTTTGTGAGCTTGTCGATCTGATATTGTTGGTGCATGACACCGCCGCAGGATAAAGTATAAATTGTGCTTAAAGCGGGTTTGGGCTCATTGCAGATCTTCGGTCTGAACTAGGGCTTAGGCTTCCATTGTAAATGTCACCATTGAAATACAGTACATCATGTGAGGTCATACCACCCAGATGGCCCATTATTCCCAGATGCAATTGATGGGCTGCACATCTGCTAAGTTTACAGAAACGGGCCAGTGGTCTAGAGATCATGATTGACTGTATGCCTCTGATGTCCTCATTGCATCATGGCAGATAGCGTGATTGATCGGCCGCTGCCCACCTACTGTATCTCAGCTTGCCCACCGCCGACTGCAGCCGCCGTCCGTTTATCAGTATCGAGTGCTGGGATGGAGACAAAGGAGCCAATGACATAATCGGGATCTTTCAAAATGGACTTTGATTCCCACAATCCCAGAAATAGCCAGCTGATGTCATTGGGGCAGATGGTAAATAATCTGTCAACACTATAATAGCAGCTTCGCCTGAGGGGTCTGCATGTGACATTTTCAGCCAGTATACTTTGTGTGAGACGTGCACATGCAAGGCAAGCACAAGTTGACAAATCATAAAATTATTGGATATTCACATGCATTATGTGTACAGCTCACGCACGCACACGCACACACACACACACACACACACACACACACACACACACACACACACACACACACACACACACACACACACACGCAGAGCCGGATTTACCTTGCTGAGGGCCCCCGGGCTGGAGCAAATTTGAGGGCCCCCCTTGGGGCGCGCGGCAAAGCCGCGCGCCCCGTGATTTGGCCGAGCGGCGCAGCCGCGAGGCCGAAAAAAATTTGGGCTATTTTGTTTTCATTTTGGGGTACCTAGGCCCCTAAAAAGAGAGGCAGGCAGGCAGAAGCTCTCAATGGTTTAACCATAATACAACTAAATACAATAACAATACACACATTTCACTTGAATTGGATTTCACTTTACAATTTTATAATTCAAAAAAAAAAAAAAAAAAAAAAATATTTTTTTTTTTTGGGCCCCCCTAGTCGGGGGCCCCCGGGCTTCAGCCCACCCTAGCCCAACGGTAAGTCCGGCTCTGCACACACGCTCTCTCTCTCTCTCTCACTCTCTCTTTCACACACACACACACACACACACACACACACACACACACACACACACACACCCTCCTTCTAAAACACGGTAGTAGTAACCTGATCCCGGGCTGTGCCAGTAAGCAGTGTCTGACATTTCCGGATGGATTTAGTGTGTACGTGCAAGGTTCACACACGGACCGTGGAGGGCTCTGATAGCTGCCAGTGATAACTGCCTGACAGGAACATCTCAATGGATCAGGATATAAAAGAACAGAAAACAGAAACAGAAATATGTAGACGAGATGCAATTCTAGAATGAGAAGGAGAGTAGTGGAACCTTGAACGATAAGTCACCACCCATTTTTCATTTCAATGACACCCACTTTAACAAACATTAGCCACGCACGGACCCCCATTTGATACGATTTGTTTCATCTCTGGGATCCTAACCTACACAAACAAATCCTTAATGTTAACTTAACTCTGAGAGTGTACGGATTACGGGTCCATTCGGTTCCATCTGTACACTCTCGAGTTACAGACCGGTATAAGGTTCTGGACCCCTGGTGGTCCCCAGACCCCACATTGAGTACAAGTGGCCTACAACAGTGGTTCCCAGACCTTTTAGGCTGTGACCTAAAAGTGAACGTTTGCCTGGGACCCAATAGTGAAAATAGCAGATCTACGAGCTTACAATGCGTCAATTTGCGCTGCGTTATGAGCTTGTAGATTGACTATTTTTTAGATTTTCTTGTATTTCTTCCTGAAATTACTGAAAAAAAATCTTTCAATTTTGTTTTCAATTCATGAAAAATTTAGCTTTTTTTCTGGAATGTTTTTTTTGTAAATGTTTTGAAATAATAATTCAAAACTAAATGTAGGAATGTAGGAAATGTTTCCGTGACCCACTGTTTAGGAACCAGTGGCCTACAAGGCCTGACTCAGTGCCAGATGTTTGAGGACACTATACCCAGGATGCATTGGTGACGCGTAGGAAACAAAGCACCCCTCGATCCCTAAGTGATTCCTCATGTCCGTGACGAGGTTTCGGGTGAACAAAGTCATCCAAAGCCATTGTTATTACAGTAAACTATGCAGGTGCGATCCTGTCCATTATGAGTCTTCCCAGAGTTCCCAGACTTCCCTGCATGCATGTGTGTGTGTGTGTGTGTGTGTGTGTGTGTGTGTGTGTGTGTGTGTGTGTGTGTGTGTGTGTGTGTGTGTGTGTGTGTGTGTGTGCGCTGCACATGTGCATGTTTGAATCTGTGATAGCAAGCAACTATAACATCCCTGACTTGTCAGCAAATCTCCTCTTTGACTGTGTTCTCTTCCTGCAGACCAGATAAAGAAATGCACAGATAGCAGATCTCTCTCTCTCCATCCATCCATCCATCCACCCATACTGTACATCAATCTCTCTCTGTCCTGTACTGATAATTCATGCTCTGTCATGTGACAGTGTCTGAGGTTGTGGACACGAACTGGGAATTGGAAGTTCCCAGTTCGATCAGTAACCCAAGGTAGCCCTGGGTTACTGCCGAAGTATCCCATGTCAGTATCATGTCAGTATCATGGTCAGTATCATGTCAGTATCATGGTCAGTATGGTGCATTTATACAGCGCCTTTATCCATAGATTGTGCATTACATTCACCCATTCACTTCACACACACACACATTCATACACTGATGGCAGCGGAAACCATGCAAGGCACCAACCTGCACATCAGGAGCAATTAGGGGTTCAGCGTCTTGCTCAAGGACACTTCGACACTATAAGCCCGGGTTCGAACTGGCAACCTTGCGGTTACCATCCGGCCACTCTACCCCTGAGTCATGGTCAGTGTCATGTCAGTATCATGACAGCATCATGGTCAGTATCATGTTCAGTGTCATGTCAGTACCATGGTAAGTAGAAAGACACTGAACCCCAAGTGCTCCTGATGAGCAGGTTGGTGCTTTGCATGGTTTCCTCTGCCATCATTGCCATCATTGTAATGCGCTTTGGATGAAGGCACTATGCATCATTATATAGATATTTTTTGCTGATCTACAAGCTTGTAGATAATCTTCTCAGTATAAATCAGGCTTAGGTCTCCAACTCCAGTTCTCTGAAGTGAAAACAGTAAGCCAGTGTCCCTAATATGAGACCTAACAGAGCGAGGTCCTGTCTGGCTGGTCTTGCAGCTCGCCCCCATGCAGAGCCACTCCAACGTCACTCAGATGTGCATTTTGATTATGCACTGGAATTCACAGTAGCTACCTCTCACAGAGAGGCCCTCTATTGCAAGCGAACACTTTCGTGATTTTCAAGTGCGGGCCCTGATCCAGAAAAATGAAGCCCTGCTCTACTGGAACTCTGCAGATCTGCTCCTGGATCAGACGGGCACGCTAAGGCCCCTCTCTCTTAAAGGCATTTCCTTTTGTCCCCTCTTTACCAGGCACTCCCTGCAGACAGGAAATTCTCCTGGAGCCGCTCCAAGCCACAGCCTGGTTTTCCCGTCTATTCCCAGTCAGTCCCCGCTAGCGCTGTAGGAAGGAGAACGCTCTGTCCTGATCTTCAGCCTCCTGCCTGCATGTAAACAAACCAACCTGCGTATTCCAGAGATCCTTCCTATCCCAGTTTGTGCAACTGCCAAGCTGCTCTCGCAGGGCTCCTAACGGGCTTATTGTTGCCACATTCGTCACGATCACAACGAGAGAGCTGCATGGGCCTCGATTAACAACTTTAGGCTACTTGTGTTTTGAGCTCAACCTTGACATCTCAAACATGTAGATTTTACACCACATTAAAACTAATGAGTCTTTCCCAGAATGAGAGCCACCCACACTGCAGCGAATTGTGCAGAAAATCCCACACTCAACATTCTCCCACGGGGACAAACAATGTCCTGTTCACACAGGCTTGTCCTTTTCACAAAGTCCATAATCTGGAGGAATTTATTTTTCTTGTTTTCTCTTTTTTAACAGATGATGATTCTCTTTCCTGTTAATCCCATTTGATGCTGGATTCAGACAACACTATATCAGTCTCAAAGGTTAATTTGCTTCAGTCCAATGTAATAATTATATAGATTAGATTTGTGAATTAATGCTGGAATTGGGTGCATCATTTCACAACTAACATCCTAGAATTTCACCGAAAGAAAGAAAGAAAGAAAGAAAGAAAGAAAGAAAGTCAAAAGTAGCGAAAACAGCAGATCTAGGTTGTAGATATGCTTTTTTCACTATTCTGCTATTTTCGCTGATATGATGAAGAATATATAGGCCAAGGGTCTTAAACTAGTATGTAAACACTTGACTATTACTCACAGCACCACAGCGTATGTTCTTTCTTTTCTAAATCTTTTTATTTAGGTTTTTGTACATCTTTTATGTGAAGGATGCGAGTGGTAGAACACAGGTATTGTTCAACATGTTGGCATCTGTCCAGGTAGTGTGTAGCCCAGGATGTAATTACACTGTTTACCTACAATGCTTACACTGACTGCAGTATGTAGGTCAGTGACTTTCAATTAACCACTTTTGACCTGAGATCAGATTCTAAAAATGTCTTCTACATCCTGACAGTTTTCTGAAAAAGCTATGTTTCAATGTCAGTGGTTCTTCGATGTTTCAAAAATAGCAGACCTACAAGCTCATAGCGCGCCACTCGGTGGCGCGCTATGAGCTTGTAGATCTGCTATTTTTCAATAGCTAAAGCATAACATAATGCTAACACCAAAAGGGGTTCCCGCACAAAATGGGTTAACCTCTTTCAACGTGGTGTACACCGTGTACTTATTTTGGGCATGTCATAATAGGCACAAAAGATATATTTGATCACATTTCCCAAAAGTGTTAAAAGGTCTAAAAGCTCACAAGGCATATCGTGGTGCAAAGCATTAGTGTCCTGAGTGTAGCTCAGTAAAGCCTTTGTCCATGGGTCTGATGCCAGGCATCGCCGACTCGGCATACTGTATGAGTAGCAAGGCTTCGGCAAGTCGTGCAGTAAGTGTTGTAATCTAAATACTGGACCCTCGTCTGGTTCTGACAGACAGGTAGTGTGTGCAGGCTGGGTGGTGTGTGACAATCCTGTTGAAGTATTCCTTTGGTACGGCGACTGCGGCGGCGGCCGGTGGGTACCCGGGAGAACAAATTAACGAGACACGAGACAGTATCACGCTAAGGTTCACAAAGTTTATTACACAAACAGGAAACATATATAGTGCTGGATCATAATGACGTGACAATAAGATATGAGACAGAAGAACGTGCCTACTGCAGCAAGGCTGACCTTGCTGTCGCCTAGATGTCTCTCGAAGCCTATCTATAAAGTATGCTACAGTACCGGCAGTACACAATACATATCACGTACACTGTATCTCAAGTTCAAGTACATAGACTAAGATGTACTGTGCATGGGCTAATATCATAACAGTAAGTACTGGGAGCTGATGGTAGGTGTGGTAGGTGCTCCACCTCAGCAATCCATCTCCCAGGGGTCTAGTGCATTGTAACAGGGACAGCCTCCCGCATGTTGCTGTCTGATACCGACACTAAGCCTCCCCCGACCTACTTATGGAGACCTTGTAGATCGTCTATTTTTGCCACATGAGACCATTTAGGGACAATTTATACAATAGGGATTAAAGGAGTAGTTCACCCAAAAAATGACCTACTTTCTATCAGAATGAAGAAAATAGTGGAATGTCCGCACACGATATAGTTCTGCCCTCCGTCTTTTTTATTTCAACCTAAATACAACAACGTTTCGCCCCTCCAGGCTTTCTCAAGTACTACTACTACTACTTTCTATCAATCACACACACCATGGAGACTTGAATTCATGGAGACTTTGTTTTGTTTCTCCATGAATTCAAGGCTTCATGTATAGACAATAAGTCATTTTTGGGTGAAATACTCTTTAAGTCGCTCACTAGGTCATCATTTGCTTTTGCTAGTGTTCAGTACTCCAAAACAGGATTCTAAGGGAATGAGTTAAAGCAGCTAGATTATGGGAGATGAATTTGATTAGCATAAAACCAATTCACCCACCATATAAAAGTCAGCTATAATGCAAATGGATATCACGCAATCAAATGTAAAATCTGCAGAGTAACATTTAAACAAATAGAGCAAAAACAAGGCAGTGCCTCCCTCAATTAAAGCACTTCATTTTGGCCGCACGAAAAATGCTATAACGTTTCAGTCTATTTGGCCTCCAACACATCATGTCTGTTAGATCGAAGCCTCTCTTAATCCTGCATCATGGGGAAATCAGTTGCCCAGAAGCAGCACAGCAGTTAAGAGTTACAGAGTTAGGAAAGAGGTAAAGAGTAAGTAAAGAAAGTACAGTCGTATACAGCAATACAAGTCAAGAACGAGAAAAAACAAGAAGCGCAGTCAAAACATAACAGGTAATTGTAAATTAGTATACAATACTAAACAGTCTGCTGATGAAGGCCTTCTCGGGGCGACTGTGGCTCAGGAGGTAGAGCAGGTCGTCCAATGATCCATGGGTCGGCGGTTCGAATCCCGGCTCCTCCTGTCTACATGTCGAAGTGTCCTTGGGCAAGACACTGAACCCCAAATTGCTCCCGATGTGCTGGTTGGTACCTTGCATGGCTTCCGCCACAATCGGTGTATGAATGTGTGTGTGAATGGGTGAATGTAATGCACAATATATGTAAAGCGCCTTGGATAAAGGCGCTATATAAATGCACCATTTACCATTTACCATTTACCTTGTCTTTTTTGGTGAGTGCTACCTCATCCTTGGGTCTTTTTAAGTACATGTTTTTGGGTTTAGCACCACAGAACAGTTTCATTCTGGGAAGGACGCGTGCAACTTCTTGCAAATGCACCAAAGATAAGCAAATTGTTCTGGGAAATGAAATGACCAGCCCTACACAGCAATATCCTTAAACGTGTAAAAATGGAACTAAATGAACCTTGTTCCATTTTGCACACACTCTCACTGAGTATTATTTGTTTTACTGTGTAATAGCCTACTGTAGCAGTCCTTTAGGACGTTATTAGACGCAAGAATTCACGCATTGTCTATCTTATCTTTGTTCATTTCCCTGCACACAAGAGCTGGTTATGCTGTATGCAAATTCACAACAGTTAAGGTAAAAGGCCAAGTCAAATTTAGACTGTATCAAATTAGTTTTACGTGAAATGCAACTAAAAGCGTTGCTGTTGCTTCTTTCACTTCCTCTATGCCGGGACCCAGTTTATACGACTTGTTTACAGTGTTCACCTGATATGTATTGTGAAGTGTGGTGCGTTCTGAGTGTGTGTGTGTGTGTGTGTGTGTGTGTGTGTGTGTGTATGTGAGTGACAGAGAGAGAGAGAGAGAGAGAGAGAGCGAGCGGGAGGGAGGGGTGACTTTTTTGTGGTTGCTCCTAACTCCCCTTTCTCAGAAATCCTGCCCTGAAGATCAAATTAGCATTCTTCAGATGAGCACAAGAGGATTCCTGGAGAGATGTGAACGGGATTCAATGGGATCATTCCTGTAATCCGACCACGCTACTTGATTTTTATGTTCTTTGCATGTTCATTTATGTTGTAGGCCTCATAAACTTTACTGTGTACGTGTGTGTGTGTGTGTGTGTGTGTGTGTGTGTGTGTGTGTGTGTGTGTGTGTGTGTGTATGTATGTGTGTAGCCTTGTATTGTTATATACTTGTTATACTCGTGGGGCCAAATGTCCCCACGAGTATAGTAGAATGTGAGTGGTGAATTAAGCTTATAATAGGAAAAGGAAAATGTAGGAATTTATAAAAATGTAGGAATTTATAAAAAAAAATTAGTATGTCCTCACAAGTGTAGTAATACATGTGTGTGTGTGTGTGTGTGTGTGTGTGTGTGTGTGTGTGTGTGTTTTGGGGGGGGTTACAATGACCACATTGCATTGCTCATCTTCATGCTTGGCACAGTGCTGAGTCGCGCGTTTATTGCATGGTGAGTATGCGCTGCAGCAGCGGGCTCCAGACTGTCTGTATGATGTGGTCCTTAAGTTTTATCAGTGACACCATCATCACAGTGACTGACTGCACACTGTTTCTGCAGATCTGGAACATGATTGGGTTCCATGGATGCTCTGCCTGGAATGGATGCCCTTAAAGCAGGGGTTCTTAAACCTTTTCAATGTTAAGGACCCCCATCAAGGTGATATGCATTTGGCCACAGACCCCTGTTTGAATAGGATTTTGTGCCAGTGGGCCCTCTTAGGAGAGGATTTATGTACCATATGTTCAAAATGATTCCAAATGTAATAAAAATGTTTGAAGATGTGATGCGTTGTTGAGAGCTTGTAGATTTTTTTAATTCTTTTTTTAATGGCCAAAGTATAAAATAGGTTTAAGTGATTAAACTGACTTTGATTTATTTATTTTGCCGGAGGAGCCCCCTGGAACCTCCTCCCAAGGACATCTGGGGGGGGTCCCCACTCCCCAAGGACACCTGGGAGGGGTCCCCACTCCCCAGACCGCACTTTAAGAAGCAGCATCTAGAAGAATACCGCTGGCTCTTTTATCTTCACATTTGGATCCAGTTATTTAACCTGTATGTAATCTGAAGCTGCTCACGTTGGTCTGAGTCAGACCATGGCTACGCTTAACAAAGAGGACGGAATGTACTCAACTGTACACTGTTTTAACATGTGGTGCACTGCCTACAAAAGACAATACCAGGTACTGTACATTAGGTTATGCACATGCGTAAAGTGAGTGGCAAATCGAGTGGCAAATCGATTGGCAAAATGAGTTTAACGTTGTCTAATGCAATCATATAGGACTTTTCTGTTTGGATGTACGGGCTGTCACGGCCAGAAAGTATTTTTTTGTCACTCAGTAGGCGTTCCCACATAACTTTGGGGTATGATGACGATGTCACGCACATACACTCTATTCTGACACAGGTTCCCAAACATTTGGCCTTTTCCAAGGACCCCCAAAGTTATTTGGCCTCTTTGAGTGCCACGTATTAATTTATTAATTCTTCCACCAGTGCCAATTGAGGTCTTTTCAGCCTTATACTCTTATTTTGAAGAGGAAAAATTCACGGGTCTGAAGCTGAATTCATGGAGATTTATATTTAGAGTCTCCTATTGAGCGATGACCCGGTCATCCAATTATTAACTTAGGAATGCGGCAAAATCTCCATAAATTCATGGCTTCGTGGGATGTGTAATTGATAGAAAATAAGTCATTTTTTGGGGTGAACTACTCCTTTAATGCGGTGCAATATTATAAAGTAAAAGTTCCTTCTTTTTATTCTTGGTAATTGGAGCATTACTTGACCACGTGTTAACGATGATGGGTCACATCAGTGGAACCAAATGCAGAAAAACATGGACAGTATCATTTAACAGATGTCAACTTCAAAGCTCCCGCATGTATTTACCTCGGTAATATAATTTATAGTAGAAAGCAGATTCCATACAGCTGTAAGTTTGCATGAGAACATTGCAGTGTGAACTCACTGTGTTGGGTACACTATGTTTTGGATGCTGCAGTAATCCGGTACTCGTGTGGGCATTTACTTTAGTACTACTACTGTACCTTTTGAGTGTCTGTACTTTACTATGCTATACTTTCACTCTAGTACATTTCAAATACAGACACTGTACATTTGACTCCACCAGTAGTACTTTTCTAGGAAGGGATTAGGGATGAAAGTACATTATGAAATAACCACTACCACTTACGTAAGACCCATTTCAAGTATAGTGAAAAAAGCAGATCTAAAAAGCTCACAACGCATCTATGCAACACATTATTATTGAGATATGTATGTATGTATGTATGTATGTATGTATGTATGTATGTATGTATGTATGTATGTTGTATGTATGTATGTATGTATGTATGTATGTTGTATGTATGGTTGAAACCTAAACAACAATAAAACCAATGTAATAAAAATAACGAAAGTACGAATTAGACTGAGCATCACCTGTAGGCAGGCACTGGGGTTGAGGACTTTATCCATGTCTATCCATTTATGTCTATGCCACCGATCACAATTTGTATCCTCACCTTTGTCATCAATGTTTGTGTTATGCAATGTTTGTGTTATGCAATGTTTGTGTTTACACTATGACGTAAAATTGTCCATTCATTGTCAATGGGAATTTCGGGGGGGAAACGGGGTTTCCTCGTCATAATTCCACGGGTCCGCCTGCAGTTCACGCTCTAACCACTAGGGCCGAGTGCTTCAACAGTGAAGAGCCTCCCTGGGGGCTTGAGAAAGAAGGAATAAGAAATAAGAAGAAAAAAGAAAGAAAAAGTAGAGGAAGAACAGGAAGAAGAAGAGAGCAGGGGGGAAGAGAGATCAAAGAAAAAAACAATTATCTATTCTAAATATTTACACATGGTTCCTGAGATAAGATATAAAGGTGCGCGATCATAGCAGATGTACATGGACACGTCATGTACATCTGGAACGTCAGCACGCTCTGCACATTAGTTAAGGTGCGAGAAAAACACAAAAAGAGGATAAAAGTCAGCGCATTGTACATGGGATTAAGGTGCAAAAATTCTCAACATGTCACTGTCGAGTGTCGACTGCATAATCCACATAAAGTAAACTGACACTGGTATAATCCACAACTAGGTCATGCATGCATTGCATGCTCCTCGTCTGAATTCCTATGGCTGGTGGAAGCTGGGGACAACTGTGCTCCCTTCTTGTGCCAGTTGAGGTCAGGTCTGGGCACTGTGGGGTGCGCCCTCCTCCAGCCGTGGTGGGCTGGGAGGCAGGGGGAGGCCTCCGCCGGCTTCTGGGAAACCGTCTGGGCCTAATTGGAGCCTGACTGGTCTCACATGTCTCCACTTAAGGAGGAGATGGAGGATCCCACTGCTGGCCCTTGCAGTTGCCGTTACAAAACGGGCCTTTCCCCTTCATCAGCACAACCACATCGCAGGCGGAACACCAAGCCACCCTGACGCGACTGTGTGGTGTGGTATATTCCAGTGGCGTTTGTTCAGTTAGGTGAACAAAGTATGGTACAGCATACTGCACGCAATACAATTTAACTGTTCATTTACAACCTGAAAGGTCAATTTAATAGGATATAGGCATGTTTAGCCCGACTCACAGGATACTTACGTACTAGAGGACCGTTGGGATTTGGAAATCAACTTGCAGAGCATTGAGACAGGTGCCCTAATCCATCACTCTAAATATCATTGCACGGTTAGTTTGACTTATCATTGCGTTTTAATTATTTTAAAGCGCAGACTGAGTTGCAAGTCTAGCCAAGAATAGTCCCTGGAGAAAACATCTGTGACTTATAAACCGTGCAATGAGGTTTAGCCAACATTGGAGTATTAACAAACAAAATGCTATGAAGCTATTAACAGAGAAATGTGTCTGTTACTGAACAATTCATAGCAGAAATCTTTGAATATACAAAAGACATGTATTGACCGGCATGGTCCAAGCCTAACAAACACATGCTTAAACATGTGAAACCTATTACCGTTCCTGTTTGGAGCAAACCAGAAGATCACCTATTTTCAGAAAATATATTTAGTGCAGTATCCCACGGATCTGCTCTCTACACTCTCACTCTCCACGTATTGTTCTTTAAGTCTTCTTAACCTCCCGGGTCATTATTTACTGCTGAAACCTGTATATCATATTCCCCCCTCTCATTCAAACATCCGTGAGCTTCACAGCTAAAGAATGTCGCCGTCATTGTCATTGTCCGCAGTGCTGTGAAAAAACAAGCTGTGTGTGAAAAACAAAACGAAACGGCATAGAATGTCAAAAACAAAGACAGCTCCTCTGTCTCGGCACGCACCACCTCCCTCACTGTGGCAGCGTGCCTCCCATTTCCCAACAGTCAGGGTCACCTTCTCGCTTGCTCTGCAGTTCTCGAAAATGTCATTATTGTCTTGTTTTACACAGAGGCAGTAAAACACTGTGTCGGACAACACTTGTTGTGTAAAAGGAGAGCAGGCCGATAGCATGAAGTAGTAAAACCAAAACACCTGATCTGTCCTGGACGGCTGGACCACAGCCATATTGATAAGGGCAACATACAGTTGGGTGCCACCGATATTGTCCCTCATCATTTGACCCATTTAGGCCTGACCTCAAAATTTTAAAAAATCCTTCTAAATCCTCCAGTTTTCTGAAATAAATATTTTCACGATTTTTCAAAAATAGCAGACCTACAAGCTCGTAGCGCGCCACTCGGTGGCGCGCTATGAGCTTGTAGATCTGCTATTTTTCAATAGCTAAATTATAACATAATGTTTAAAACACCAAAAGGGGTTCCCGCCCAAAATGGGTTAACTGTCCTTCTGCGCAGATCACGCAAACCTCAGCAAAAAGAAAAGGACAATATCGATGGCCTCCAACCGTAACACAACGACGCCAAATGTTGGTTTACCGTAGGTTCTCGCATTTCCTCTAAAGTCAACTTTTGGGCCAAAAAGGTTAAAAGGTCAAGGTCACGTTCAAGGTCAAATGAATAATGGGTCCCGTACAAAGTAATAGGGAGCTATGTTGTTTTAGACAGGATTCAATTTACCGTAATAACAAGAATTACTACTACTATTATTATTATTATATTCTGACTATTACTGCAAGTTTACAGTGTGTAATCTGATGCAAAGTTATGGAATTCAGGATCAAGTATTACACATAACACTGTTCACTGATCTCAAGGTTGATGATGAACCATTTAGCAGGTGGGTTAGAAACAAACTGTTCCCTGCTGTATTGTCTGTACACGTTTATCCCGAGAGAATGTATGCGTCTGTATCTGTGAGGGTGGAAAACGGAACCAAAGGGACCTGCAAGAGTTAAATGAACATTGAAGATGTTATGTTACTACAGTTAGTATTAGGCATGTCATTCTCATGAGTGGATCATGTCCTCCATATCTATACTGTAGTACACCATAGCCTTATTCTGTCCTGAATGGACCATGTCCTCCATCATAGTACACCACCATAGCCTTTATTCTGTCCTGAATGGACCATGTCCTCCATCATAGTACACCACCATAGCCTTTATTCTGTCCTGAATGGACCATGTCCTCCATCATAGTACACCACCATAGCCTTTATTCTGTCCTGGTTCCAGCATGTCCATTCCATTGAGAAAAGGCATTCCTATTGATTCCCTTTTCCAGGCATCATTTAATATGATACATATTCACTTGTAAATATCGACCTTTCCCAGTTGCACGGTCTGTCGTGCAGTAAATACTTTGAAAGCCATCTCATGGAGAGAAAAAAAAATTATATATATATATATATATATATATATATATATATATATATATATATATATATATATATATATATATATATATATACACACAATCTCACAATCAAATGCTTTAAATAAAGGCTGCATGATTTTACACAAGGAGGTATTTTTGTGTCACTAGTAAATGCAGTTTGGGCTTGTAATGTAAATCATGTTCATGTTGTTACAGGAGTAAGAGCTGATTTAGTTTGAAAGGTTGCCCCCAAGTGGCAACAGGATACTCTCTTGACTGTATAACAGAGTACAGTACTTCAAGTTAATCCCAGAATTTAATCAATAACTAATTCTGGACTACTGTAATCCATCTGTAAACAGAAAGACTAAATAGGCATGAATAATACATATAAAACTTCCATTGCTGATCCACTCACATCATGCATAATACTGTATATACACACTGTAATTTACACGTGTGTGTGTGTGTGTGTGTGTGTGTGTGTGTGTGTGTGTGTGTGTGTGTGTGTGTGTGTGTGTGTGTGTGTGTGTATGTATGCATGTATGTATGTATGTATGTATGCCACATAGTACTCTCTATTCTATTATATTCATCAGTAATATTCTTGGCCATTCCAGCCATGTGTTAGGAGGCCATGAAACATTCATCACCAGAGGAGTCAGTAGAGGATTGGGTGGCATGTAGAAGCCTTGTCATATCTCTGCCCAGTGCCTAATAAGATTACACATCAAAAACCTGTTAACTTTGAATTTACAATGTCCCAGACACTTAATGAGGCTCCTCATAGTCTGCAGCGCATTCAGGCCGCGAGAAAAACAGAAAAACACAATTTAGCTTGAAGTTACTGGCAGATGCATGGCTTGAGACTTGGCGTGAGACTTTGTTTTTCTAGAGAGATCTGTCATAACGGCTGGCAGCATGCCAAAGCAATTATGTGTAATATTCACAGTCTGCATTAATCAAGAAAATTAGTCATACTGTAGCTACAAGCTATTCATAGAGATTGTAGCAATTCTCAGCAAGTTCGCATGAATTCTGCAAAAGGAAGTGGGCTGTGGTGTACTGTGAATTAGTGCTAGTTTGACTAGAGCCTAGATGTCAGTTTCTGCCCAGACTTACAGACCATGTGACCTGGCTGTGACACATAACAGAATTGAGTTTGCACACTGGATCAAGCTCCAACGTAGTTTGTAATTGATCAATTAAAAATGACCATTTTGGAGCTTGATCCAGTGTGTGGACTGTATTCTATTCTGATGTTTTCCTTGAACTTTGGATGTGCATGCTTCATTCACTTGTTTTCCTGGCTGTGACACAACCATCACAAGCTCACCTTTCTGCTTCAAGTTCAACCAATATCTGAGCTGCTGGTCAATGGTAAAGAAGGTATATTGACCTCTGCCATCTACATAAATCAAAAAGATATAACACTCACTGAACCACACCAACTACTACCAAAAATAGCAGATCTGCAGCCGAAAGGTTCCCGGCTACTGGTGACCACTGAGCAGCAGTGTGTGTGTGTGTGTGTGTGTGTGTGTGTGTGTGTGTGTGTGTGTGTGTGTAGAGTTCATATTGTAAACTACATTAAATGTACTTTACAATCTACTCTTTCTAGCCTTTTTGACAACTCAAATTTGAGTTGTCAAAAAGGCTAGAAAGAGTGCAGTACATTTACCACTTCATATTCATAACACATCCGAGGCAATATTCTGCTCTTTACTGTGTAAATTATCCTACCAGGCAGTGTATAGTGTATAGTATAAATAACTCACTAGAGCTCTGTTATGCACATTTCTATCTTGTGTTTTTCTGTGAAAATGAAAAAGTGACCTACCTATAGTCTAGGACCTGGCTAAGATATGTATGCACTTCATTTTGGAGAGAATATCTCAATTGTTCTAGGCTAATATGACTTTGGAACTGTGAGAAATTCTCTATCCGGGGCGAAATCGCCGAAAATGACCACGCCTCTTTTAAAATAACTGCTACTTAAAACATGGCTCTATCTTCTAAACCGTTGGAGCTACAGATGTTCTGAGATGCTCAAAATGTTCAGAATACTCATATGTTTGAATACTCAATAGACCATAATGCACACTGTGATGTCAGAACAGGCCAGCTCCATATATGGAGATGTGGATTTGGGCCCTGTCCGGAGCCTGAGCAGAGGCGTTTGTGCTGGTTCTGGACAAGCGGCAATTCGACGGACTTACACCGGGCACTGCACTCCCTGTGGTGGTGTGGAACGCGTGTGTCAAATTTGAAGTCGGTGGGGCGAACGGTTTCTGAGTTATGTGGATTACAGACGTACATACATACAGAGACTTGGTGCATTTATAGATAGATAGATTGTTATTATTTTATAGTTAACCTCTATGACTGCATACAGGTTAGTAAGACCGTCAAGAAAACTAAAGACCTAAAGTCCATTCAGGCCCTTCTTGGTTAAAGAACAAAACATGCATTCACTGTCAACTGTCCTGTATGTGACCTTTCTATTACCATGCGCAAATGCAGCTGTCTTCCTGTCTGTTTCAGTGGCATTCTGGTATTTAGCGAACAGCAGATTTCTCATGTAGTCACAATTCTACAGAAGACAGAGCAGCTCTGTGCACTGTCTGATGAATCTGATGAAGATGTGTTTGACATGGAAATACATGATTCAGTTCTTTTGTACTGAGCACAGCGACTCCCAACCTGTGAGCTGGGGCCCACTGGTGGGCCGTGATGTTACTGCAATTGGGGCCCCCAATAACTGGCAAAACACTAAGAAGGACTGTATTGATAACATTCATTTAAAAGAATTAATGTTTAAAAACAAAAGGTCATGGCAATTTGTCCTTAAAACCATGACAAATTAGTTTTCATTGTGATGCCAAATAGGAGCTTAGAAAGTATAGTATACTACGTTAGGTCCATTGATTCAAGCGAATCAAGCTGGAACGTAATCGATTGACTGATCGTTAAAATGAACATGCTCTTAAAATGCCCACCCATCTCACCACCTAACACGGCAGCCGAATGGCTTCCATGGTGGGCACTTTTGACTATTGTCTTGACTATTCAGGTATTCGCACTCAAACCCAGACATGCTAAAACCCACACTGTGATGAGATTTTACCCCATTTGTTTCATTGTGATGGCTGGATCAATGAGAGAGAGAGAGAGAGAGAGAGAGAGAGGGGGAGAGACTGCGCACACACAGCATACAACACAAGCACAAGCAGCAGCAAACAAAATAAAAAGGTTCCTACCGTGAGCCGTCTTGATGACCAGGGTCAAACTTTGGAACCCATGGATAGAGAGATAGAGACCCCCTCTCCCTCTCCTCCAGACATCTGTATAGTTTGCCAGTACTTTCCTCCCCTGATGCGAGCTTCCGGTGTCAATGCCAGTGAGGGACCAGACCCATTCTCCCAACTGCCATCTTCTCACTCACTCTTGGTAGCACCCCCATACAGATGCTTTTTGATAACATGTTCATCCTGGTTGATGTTTAGTAGTACTGCACATAACATTCTGGTGTAGCACATTTGGCCAGGGACTTCTGTAGAGCAGGCTTCAGGGTCCAGCATTCACAGCTGTAGTGTATATAGAAGAACGGACTCTACAGGACCGAGAAGATGCTGAGCTTGATATGGTGGAGCCTAGGTTGGATTTCCACAAACACCCCTGTCAGGATGTCAAACTCCTCACTGTTCCTGTCCGCGGTTATCACCTTGTACCTTCTTCTTCTTTGGAGTATCATCACCAGATGTCCAGCTTAATGTCATGCAGCTACACCCTCGTCTCAGGCCCCACATGAAAGGGGCCAGCCTCCGATGGTGGTCTATACAGGGGACAGGTGGTGATTATGTGGTCGGCAGTCTGCTCAAGCTCCTCTCACTTGCATGATGCGCTGTCTACCAGGGCTTGCGTGGAGATTTGTATAGTACCTGCACTTGTACCTGTGTGCATGGCTCCTAATGATTGTAAGTAATAGTTGACCCTATCGGATATCAGCCAGTTTCAATATCATGCATCTCTAATAATTGTAATTATTGTACACTGTCTGTCATAATAACTCACTACCTTCAACTTCAATGTAGCCACAACACAACAAATACAGCCTAGTATTAGTATACAGTACAGTATCCTGTCACACTCACATGTACACAGTCGAGCCAGGCACCGAAAATGATTCATTGCCAGCCTAGACAGTCAAATATGGGCCATGGAGTCATGGACATGGTCAAGTTAATTTTATTTTGAATAGTTGACAGATATTCACAGAGCTACTCTGGGCCGTCAACAATAAAGTACTGACATGTATTTGTATCCTAATTTGTATTTTCAATTGCTTCTAAACCAAATGAGATATGATGCTCAACTAACTCGACGTTTTAGCAACGGCGTGTGGAATTGTAGCACGAGCCGTTGTTATGGTTACTTTATTTGTACTCGTCTTACCCGATATTTATTCTGACTTTGGGGTAGCCTACTGCGTTTGTGCTTTCATGACGACGCAGTTTGTCTTGACGAGTCTCTCAACTGTTGCAGGTGTGCTCCGCTCGATCCTGTCTGTCACTCCTACCTGACAACACTGACAACTCTAATCAACTTCCATGAGGTGGAACTGGAACGCTACTATTAACTATAAGTTGTTTAATTCACTCTTTTGCTTCTAAATTTGTGGAGCTAATTGTATCAAACACCTGTCTGTTTGTTGTTGACAGCAGGTGTGTGGGGGAGGGCGGTGAATGGGGGGAAACCATACTAAAACCGCTTGAAGGCAGCTGTTCGGTGGAAAGGCGAGGTTACTGGGCTATAGTATGCTGCCCACTTTGCCGAGACAGAGATTAAAGTACCTGCCGCGGCAGGTCCTGTCTAATTAATGTAGCCTCGTATTTTTCCATCCATAATTTCCAAATGCGGCTGAGACTTCCAGACTGTCTACAATGCCATGGCCTCCAGCTGCGCCCGCAGCATCACAGCGCTGGCCTCAAAGTTTCTCGTTTCATAGCCTAGTGGTATGAAGCAGTGGTGTGCGTGTGCATCTCAAACATTTTAATTTCACGGACCCCCAGTTTGATATCCATGAGGCCACGGATCACCATTTTATATGAATAATTTAATTTGCGTTAATTTTACTCACACAGTGCAGTAGTGCACTATACATATGGAACCAATTGCATGGGTCCATTTTACTTTTACACTCAATCACCCATAACGGTCCATTTGATTCCTATCAATCAGCTGAGTCTGTTCGGTTTAAAATGAAAGACAACCATGATGCAACAATAGGCCTGCAATCCGGTGTTAAATGAACCCTGCATATTTACACACAGAGAGCTAAATTAACACACTTGCTGTGTAACATGTGATATAAACATTGAGATAAACCATGTTGTATAATATATTCCCTAGCTGCAACATCCCAAACTCAAGACTTGCATACTGTTGCTTAGCAACTGTAATCTCTGAGGTGCATCCAATAATATTGTGTTGAGACTCATTGCTTGTTTGCCACAATCATAGACATATATACATAGACGCCCCTTCCGGCTCTGAGGCGTGTGTCAAAATTGAAGGCACTATTTTCCCGACATTCCTTGCGAAGAATAGCGGAAGCAAAGCGGAAGCTTGTCAAGCTTCCGCGTGCGTAACATAAGTCCCGGAAAAGACGCGCTGTGATTGGCCAGTAGTCACTTGAGTGACAGCGAGAGACATGGAGGATTCACATGAGTGACGTCACTCGGGCAGCGACGCAGTCGCCTTCAGCAAATGCCTTCAGCACTTCTAAATAAGGAAGCTGCGGAGAACTGTTGCTTTGTGTTCACTCTTTTAATGTTTTCTGTTAGTAATCTAATCCCCCCTGGCTCTGATGTTGTATTGTTAATAACTTTGTTGTTTGTGTTTGTTTGTCTTGTTTTGTAATGTATATTGTCATGACTGTTATAAAGATTTGTTAAAAAAAAAAAAAGCCTTCAGCACTGCACTTCCGCCTTCATTGGGATACACGTCGCTCCAATGAACTGCAGCGGCAAATGAGGCGTCTATGTATATATGTCTATGGCCACAATGGCCAGTGGATGATCCATATTCCAGGATGCAGGAACCGGAGGGAGTTCAACATTTATACTGCACCGCCATCTTGTGGAATAATTTAGTACAGCTAGCACCATTGTGGGCCCCATAGTTGTAGCAGATACAAAGTATACAAAGCTACACCGAATATTTGTATCTTAAGTTGAGACCAGCTCAACTTATTTGTAGCTGGTGCAGCTTTTGTAGCAGCTATTGATTGATTGAAGTATTTATTAACAGATTGGAGAATTATAGTACATTTCAAGCACAACTCAATACAATAGGGTCCTTTTCTTTGTGACCACCGCGCTCCAACTCATGGTGCGTTACCCGTTCAAATCATACAATAGAAATAACGGTGATGGGTCGCACACACCAAGACTGCTTTAGTTTTTATTCTTGCATAGTAAAACAAAAAGACAAACTTTTCGGCTATCGAGCCTTCGATCATCACCGTTATTTCTATTACAATAGGGTCCACCATGTTCAATTCATCATAGAAACGTTAGATGTAAATGTTTATCTTCATGTCACTGGCGTCCATTGAAAAATAATGGTAGCCGGCATCTTTGCAGCTGGCATTGTGAACGCAGCATGAGAGATTATACAGTCAGTATCTGTGACACAGTTGTCTTTTATTTCAGCTTGATTACATGACAATGATAGAAACTTCAAAATAAAACACTATGAAACGGAAGGTAAAGCAAAAATGGCACTCTGCTACAACTAACATACTGCTACATTAACTGAAATAAAAACAAAAACGGAGGCAAATACCCGCTATACATTTAAGTATATACAACTTTGATAAATAAACCAATACTGTCTAGAATGAGAATCATGATTGTTTTTGCATGTTGCATGTATCTCTCTGTAACAGATAGTCAAATCTTCGGTGTTGATTTAACTCAGAAGGTACGCATGTATAAAACGTAACCAAATTAATAGTCATGATCCATTCAGTTACATTTTGTGCCCTCTCAAGAGGGGTCCGATCTCCCATTAGACAGACCATTACTAACACTATCCCAAACCCTAACCTCACAGGAAGGATTTTTTTAACCGGCAGCACAGATTAGTTTTAACCCGTCACGCATGTCAGAAGCCACAGGTGAGTTTTAACCCGCAGCGCGGGTGAGTCTTAACCGGCCATGCAGGTCTGACTAACGGGATGCCTGACTTATGGGCAGTCCCCTCAAGGTTTACAAATGTATACGTTAACACCGAAGATTTTACTGTATAGACGACAGAACCCATGAGAAAAAAAAAAAAAACATACTGAGAACATTGTTTTCATTTCCTAGGCGGCAATTGTACTTGAACATACAATTATTTCCTATTGTGAAACAGCTTTGTTTGTTGACAAAGACGACATGTCACCTGTCATTGAGCGCTCACCGATTTGGAACCCTCTGGTTTTGACAAAACAGTCATTTGCGCACGGTATATTTTGGTTTGCCACAGCGTACATACATTCCTGATACAGTAGGTTTGTAATTCTTTCTTTCATTGTGAGCCGATGCCATATATACTTTTACACGAGGAACGGCTCTGAACTGAGAAACATCGTTGCGTTGCGTGTACTGCTCCCAAGCATCCACAATTATCGGTCTCAAGCACACAAACCTGAAGCTTAGAAAACAATGGAACTATTACTTCCATCCATTTTAAGGTACAGTGTTGCACAATGCTTAATAATGAGGTTGGCCCGTGGGTCGAATTGAAACACGATTAGTTGGCAGCCTAGAACATCTACCGGTTACTCGGCTGAGAGAAGAGAGTACTTTTTGTGAATGACTGTTGCTAACCAGCAGCATTTCAATCACATGTCATCGATAGGCAGACCCGGTCCTGATAATTAAATTAGCTGTTGTATGTTACAAGGAGAGACAAATTATGTATGAGTACTTGTAATATTACAGAATGTGAGAGAAAGCAAAAAAATAAAAATTGCAAAGAGAAAACGTGAAGGCGTACGGTACGGCGGGCCATACAGCTCTGATTTCCAGACGCCCCAAAGCCCCCCGTAAGATCCTGCATAGAGGCCTACGGTGACAGACACTGCTCTATATCCCAGGGAATCCCTAGGATGCATTCCCCAGGCCTTTCAGGAAATCAACAGTGAGAGACATACAATATTGTTCCACCCGAACAACCATGTCAGCCTAAATTGCAGTCATAAAGTCCAAACCTTTACGGTTAACGTTCAACTTTGGAACACAAACAAGGCTTCAACTTCCTGTGTGGTTGTCACGCACAAACATGTTCCAGATCTATCCTGACACAGAATATTCTAGACTAGAACATTGTGACAATCTCCTGAGTGGCTTTTTTTCTCCTTCTTCATCTTCTTCTCATCAGAAAAACCTTAAAAAAGTTTTGACTTTTCTATAAAATCACAAACGGTTGTCAAATGTCTCCCCATTCCAACTTCGCCCACACAAAATCCTTTGTAAAAGCAAAACAAAAAAAGACTCCTCAAAGAGGAATCCACAGTGAAAGCTGTAAAAATAGACACACGTCGCCCAAATATAATAAAGCACACAAGAAAAGGTCTTTGCTTTTCTAGTAAGAATATTTTGGTTGGGGGAGCCACCCTCCGTCAGCCCTGCTGAGTTTAAAGGATACATTTGTAGTGAGGTGACTGCCGGTGCGTTTGCATGTTCTCTGCATGTGAGTAGGCTATGGTCAACAGAGTTCGTGTTTGGTAAAGCATGAGGACAAAGGGTTTTTCTTTTCTTTTTCAGGGGCAATACATGGAGGGAGAGTGTAAGACACCCTCTTGCCCACAGCATACGCCAAAATATAAACAAAAGATGAGAGAGTGAACATTCAGTAGGGTGGGCAGGCTTTGGTCCTGTATCTAGAAACCCAGGCTGTTCTCTAGAAACCCAGGCATGCTTCCTGTTTTGTTGGCCAGTAAAAGTCCCAAAGCGAGAGCGGTGTATCCCGGAAAGCTCCCTGCCGAGCCAGGGCCCCGACCCGTAGTCCCTCCCTACCCCAGCTGCCGACAAGTCGGACCCCCCTCAGCGGTGAGCAGAGTGAGCAGGTTCACCAGAGTCCCCGAGTCTGTCAAGTGCAACGTGGGGAGAGCTGTGTGCAGCTCTAGTGCCTCTTCATGGACGAAACCTTCTTCTTCCTGGCAGCCAGCATCTCGTAGAAGGGGTCCCTGCTGATAGCAGATCTGTAGGAGCACACCGAGAGTTAGTTAGAGAGAGAACGAGAGAAACAACTTTAGCCGTTTTTGGCTGATTCCAAGTGGATTTTCGTTAAGTGGTTGAATTTATTAAACCCTTATTATCCATATTGATTGAGGTATGGGAATTTTCCTGGCGTCTTATAGCCGTAAGAAGGTTAATACACAACCATTCTGGTCCGATTTCTTTCAAAGGTTACTGAATGGTTTGAAAGTGTGAAAACAACAATTAACCATATGCCAAATTATGCCGTTTTTCCAATGCCACCAGTCAACCAGCACTTGACTTTATTAGGCAAAAGTACCTGGTGCTTTTTTGGTATAAACCATAGACTGTAAAAGAGTCACCATATACCATACCATACCATAATACCACCATAAATACGGTTAACAAATCTTTTAAACTAGCTGTACATTGTACTATACTAAGGAAAAACACAATTTTAGAATAGTTTATCCGAGATCCTAGTAGTAGCTGTTTGCGGTGAATGAAGAAGCCAATGAAGGACCTACTTGATACTGTTCATCCATTCATCTTTCTCCTCTGTGCTCGGGGCAGAGATACGGTAGAGGGTGTGTTTGCCCTCCACCACGCGGCCGTCCGCCTCCGTTTTACAGGCCTTGATCACTTGGTCCTTGTTGTCGGGGATGAAGAGCTCGAAGCAATTCTACAACGTGGAGAATGAGCGAGGTTAGTACCAGCACAGGCGAAAGGGTGATGTATACGTATATACACTGTGTGCTGTAATATGTACAAAGTTGCTGTTGTTGGGCAGAAACCTCTTATTTCTTACTTTTTTCTTTTTGCGTTTTTTCCCCCTAAATTAACGCCCATCATACTACAGCTTCACACAGAAGCATCAAAAGGAGCAGATCTGCAAGTTCACTACTTTTGAATTTGAAACCTGAAAAGTAACATTTTTGGACCTGACAGAGACGATAAGTATAAATCAGTTAAGTTTACTACAATGTTTCCAAACATTAAAAAACATACCAAAGCCTGAACATACTGCTGAATGTGTTAGTATCAAGAGCTCAGTCAAGCTCAGTCAATCAACAAAAAAATATGTCTCTGTTCTCTTTCTCTCTCTCTTTCTTTCTTTCTTTCTTTCTTTCTTTCTTTCTTTCTTTCTTATCCATTATTTCTGGATCATGTATTGGGCCTTTAAATGGGAGTTGTGTCCATAACATCTTACCGGCTTCTTATCTTCCACTTCCCTGATGCTCAGGTTCTCCAGTGGGATGATGCCCCGGGGCTCCTTGTCCTGCAGAGACAAAGTAGACAGGTTAAAGTGTGGTACACACATGCGCCATCCACTGTCTCACACCTGGCCATTTTGAGACTTTAGCTTAGTGGTCCTCGAACCTTTTCATGTCGAGGACCCCCAAATTAATGTTTTTGTCGTGGGCCCCCATGTGAAAACATTTCGTGCCTTGCCTGGTAGATCATCCCGGGATCGTCTACCAGGTTATTCCGTGCTAGGGACCCGCATAGTAAAATATTCAAAATTGTAAATTCTACAAACACACGTGTTGCATTGTGGGGAGTTGTGAGCTTATCGATGGGCTGTATATACCTGGTCGAACTGATTTTTATGCTATATTAACGAATTCCCCGGACCCCACTCTTTGAGAACCACTGCTGCATTTGAACTTACTGTGGTGTATTCAAAGTAGTAGAGACAGTTGTCTGTGAGGATGAACCATCTCCTCTTCCAGGTTTTTACGCGTCCCCCTGTAAAGCAAAAAGGCAGCGTCAGAGAGATTCAATGGATGGAGAGAAGAGAGAGAGAGAGAGAGATATGAACGCCAGGCAGCGGAGGGCAGAGCAGCAGACAGGCAGACAGATGAATGGACAGACAGACGGATGGCGGCTCCGGAAGAACACTCCATTCCCAGATTGAATGCATATATGCCCCAGGCAGTATCATGACACTTTGCACATGGCTCTTGAAATAACACTGCATCCAGTTATCTATGGGGTTTCCACTTTATTAGAACGTTCTTGACATCCTCTGGGATTTTTTCTTTTAAGGCAAAGCCAATGAATCTAACCCATCTTGGACCAACGTCAGAAAGTAGGATCACTGCGATGATAAAAGCAGATGGATAATGCACTGACCACTTATCATAGAAGCTTGATAAGAATGAAAGTGGAGTCTGTGTGTTTGTGTGGATGCCATAGAATGAAGCTAGCTAATGCCTAGTTGTGTCTGAAACCCGAGTGCATGGCCCTTTCACTTTGTCCTGGGTCTCTTTAGTTAGCTGGCCGCAGACTCAGCAAGAACGGCCTCTGTTAGAACAGTGCAGCACATCAACGATCAATAGGCAGGAGGATATAGATCTAAAGCTATATGTGCTTTGCACTCTTTGAACCTAACGAACTACGACCGAAATCAAGTCGTTAGTTTTCGACTCTGCCATAATTCACAACGCCAGGGGTGTGTGAAGAGGTCCTTTCGCAGCCCGTTATGCCCAGTGGGAGCTCTCTGGTTAAGTCGGCTGCTCGTTACTCTATCGGTGACCTCTTGACCCCAGTCTGTCACCCCCACTTCCTGTAAGAGAGGGGGAACCTGATCCCAGTAGCAGATGGCATGTTAAGGAAGGACAAGATGGCAGCAATTCGAGCCTATAGTGCCTGAAGCTATGCTCAACTAAACTATAGGCATCTCACACAGGAACGACCTGTTTTTGGTTTCGATGAGCATCTTTTGAAAGTAGCGGTGGGCGAACGGGTTTGGTTCTCAAACATACAGGATGTACAGTAATGTATAAAGCCATGGGCAGACATGATGGCACAATAACCTATAGGTGCTGTGTGTCTAAAGAGCACAGAAGAGCTAGCACAGAAGTGGAGAAACCCCCTTATATACTTTGTTGACCGGGGGTCAACAAGTAAAGTCTGCACTCCCCCCCCCCCCCATTTTCCCCCTCTACAGCGAATCTCCTAGGCAAAAACAGCAGATCGACAAGCTTTCTTTTCTTTTTTTCCCATATTGTTGGCTATTATGATATGCCCATAATAAGGACGCTAGGGTTGACGTGGACAAACTACCACCAGTGTTAGTACAAAGTTACATGTGAGAAACCCCATCTACCATGGCAGAGAAGCAGAGCGCAGTGGAAGTACTGCACACACACAAGTACCAACTACTACAGCACACACTTGCTATATCATCATATGACAGCACGGGGGCACTGTGCATATGATAGCCCATCACGCCACAGCGGTCGTGAATAGGTCTGAAAAGTCAAACAGTCTAGGTTTTTTAGTCAACGTGCTACGATCTACAGTCATCATCGGCGCACTTCACTCAGATGGAGACTAGAGAGAAGTCTAGTACCACCCCCGCCCCCCCACCCCACAGGTCCGGCACAGCATTGTTGGAGCACACAGCAGCAGACAATGAACACACATGAAGACACAAAAAATGGCAGAATCACACAGCTGATGAAGAGTTGACTGGGGTTGGATGTTGTTGTGATTTGATGGCCACAGCACTTCCTTTATTTAAAATATAAAAGAGAAAGACCCCACCCCACCTCCCCACCCTTGCGAAAATGTCTCCCGAGACAAAGCGGGGATGTCCCGGGACATTTTCTGGAAGGGTCCAGAGGAGGGTTACCAGACTGAAGTGGAGTTCAACAGAGGCAATCGCCCATGCAAGGGGTGGACAGCAGGCTGGGCAAGTGTAAGGCTACGAGGGGGGGACCAGGACTGCTTGTAAATGAAATGCTTTTTGTAGCGATTAATTCAATTAGTCTTTTGTCATTTATGAATACGATATTTTGACGAGAAAGATCTAAGAATCTATTTTGACTCATTAAATGATTACAGTATCATTTCACTGACATGCACGGCCACAACAATGCACCAATCATGTGCAATATGGTTTGAACAAAATATTGTTTGAACCCCCGCTCTCCTTCACACTCGCCCCGATATCCTCTGTTCTTCCCACATGCCCACAGCCACTCCACTGCAGTCCAATTCAGTCCAATACCAAACATTCCTCTTCACATCCATTAACAGCATGAGAGCTAGAGTGGGAGAGAGAGAGAGAGAGCAGGGCCGTCTTGTATAAGGTGCAGTATTCCCTTTCCACCCACCCAGAGAGCAAACAACATGTTTCACCATGAAATAGAAGCATGTTATTATGGAATAGAAGCATGATCAATCAGTATGGTCCGGTAAACTTTAGTTGTGCTCACTGTATGGAAATGGTGGGGGGTGGGGGGTATAGTGCAGCTCACCAAAGATTCCAAAGATATCGATCACCGCGGCATACAAAGAGAAGGTCAAAATGGCTGGCTAGAGAGTGGTCACAAAGCAAAGACTCCCCCCCCCCCCCTGAAGCAGAGGGGTGACGAATGCACCTGGCCCCCGCCCTGCGACCACTCACAGAGATAAAAGAGCAGCACGTGGACAAACCACCAACTCAATGGGAGACCAAACAGACAAACAAACAACGAAATGTAAAAATGACTTTAAGTCAACGCAGGGACAAAAAAAATAAAAATACAAATAAAATAAATAAACAAACCCAGAAAATAAATAAAACCCATACAATGTAAAACAATAAAAAATAAATAAGAGGAAGAGAACAGAAGCATGGCAGACCACCAGAAGCACCTGAGAGCCGACAGATGGACTAGTGTTTTGGGGAAGAGCAGGTGTACATACCTCCTGAGGAAAGACAACAGCCAAAATCATGGGGAACAAACAAACAAACGAGGAGGAAAAGAAAACAAACGAAATCAAATTAAATCATAAGAAATCGAGGCACCACAATTGTTTGCTACACGTATTCCAAGGGGGCTTTTGGATGCACTGCTTTACAACTCAAAGCATTCGTTCTGTTTGGGTTTTATATATCAGCTGTTTCTATTAAAACTCCACCAGAGGGAGCTACTGCACAAATGGTCTGGACTATAAAGCACTGCATTACTTGGTGCCCCCACTTGGATTCCCATTTATGTTATTATTTATGTTACCTTCCACCCGGATTATTAGACTCAACTCTCCCAGTCTTAGACCACTGGGGGAGGAGAGGACGATTTGTGCTTCTTCAGTGGGAGCGCTTGTACAGATTCACAGTGGTCGGACATTTGATAGCCTCTATGCACAGCAGCCATATTGGCCAGAAATTGGGCCTCTTATCTACCTTACTTCCTTGGAGGAACAGGTGTTAACATTGATACTAATGAAGACTCTGTCCCATTTAGTGTAGCACAGTGGTTCTCAAACTTTTTAATTGGAAGCCCTGTAATGGACCCACATAACTCTCCGAGTTACACATTGGAAACCCCTCGAGGACCACACTTTTGAGACCCACTGGTGTACTGTAGCAGAGTGTTACTCTACAGTACACTGGTGTTCTGTAGCAGAGTGTTTCCAGTGAGACCCACTGGTGTACTGTAGCAGAGTGTTTCCAGTGAGACCCACTGGTGTACTGTAGCAGAGTGTTTCCAGTGAGACCCACTGGTGTACTGTAGCAGAGTGTTTCCAGTGAGACCCACTGGTGTACTGTAGCAGAGTGTTTCCAGTGAGACCCACTGCTGTAGCAGAGTGTTTCCAGTGAGCCAACACGCACAATATCAGCACCCTGACTCTGTTTGACCAGAATGGAACAGAGTCTCATTGGACCTGTGAAGGAAGTATAAGAAAGAGGCCCTATTTCTGTCAGATATGGCTGCTGTGGATATTGCGGTTGAGACGTTGATGCGCCGTCTAAGCTAAATTCATTGTGAATCTTTACAAACAGAGAGAGATCCCAGAGGGAAACAAGAGGGTGGAGAGAGAGGAAATCCAAGTATGACGACAAATGAACCTGTATATTTATGCAAGATGAATATAACAGTCATCCTCATGGAATAAAGCTAAATAAAATCTCATGACTGAAAGTTTAATGATGATGTTTAGGTATCATCATTCTAAACCTATGTTGCTGCTGTTCTACATAGAGCCAACCAGTTGAAGTTTGAGGCTTTAACGACTTATGACATTTCTGACACCATTGTTTATGGAAGATTCTTCTGAACATCTATTCTATTGCTAGTTTGACCAGTTCAAATACCCTTTCATCTTAAAATAACTAATGGCAGAAAATAGCCAATTTACAAGCTCATGTGAGCTTGTAGATCGGCTATCTCCGATACGCAACATGCTTCCATAGAAGACATGCTGGCTCCTATGCTGGCTTCCATGGTATCCACATGACTGAGAACTATAATCCATGCATCCTTTAAGGACTCTTATTAGTTATACAATTTGCGGAATTCGGATACCAAACTCATGTCTATAGGTCCGGATGTCTTTGTGTGTACATCAGAGAATGTATGAACATGCCTGCTGTTGAATAATTGAAAAGACACCACATGTGATGGTCTGATCTCAAGGCCTGCATTCATTATACATTAGGGCGAGCAGACGCTCTTCAGATGTCTCAAGTCAAGTGAGTATTTCTGCACACACACACACACACACACACGCGCACGCGCGCGCACACGCACACGCACACGCACACGCACACGCACACGCACACGCACACGCACACGCACACACACACACACACACACACACACACACACACACACACACACACACACACACACACACACATCGAAGTCCGGCTGTGGCCTCAAGCGGACATAGATAATTATGGTATGCAGGGTCGTTTCGCAACCCAGACTTGATTCACCAAACATTGGCTATGCTACGAGTAATACAGACGGGGTTAATCTACTGTGTTTTACACTGATAAGGAACGGAAGCTATCATTTAGAAAGTGTGTCTCTCATGTGCTCCTCACCCAGTTTGAGCAGCCAGCCCTCTCTGTCGGGGTTGAAGAAGGTGTGCGTGAGGTCGTTGCCGTCGTCCTCTGGGATTTTGAACGGCTCGTTCTTGATGCTGTCGTACAGGTTCTGTGGGGAGTGGGTGAAAAGGTTCAATCAATGATGGTTCATTTATGAAGATACACCATCCCAATTGGCGCCACTAAGAGGTGAAATCTACGAATGGTCTTCCTAACGGCAAATTTCACACACATCCTATGTTTACTGATGCTAGATCCTGCGAGAGTGTTGCTGGGACAGAGAAAGGTCGATAAAGTAAAATTTCTCCTGATTTGTCTCTCTGAAAAAAGCCATTTTAGTATGAAAATCGGGTCCAATATTCAGTTCAGTGACCATGGAGCTTCCGATCTCCTAAAAGGGCGTCCTCAAAATTGTACTTAAGTACAGGTACCTAGTTACTTTACAGTTTACACCACTGGACATCATGTCTAAAGAACAGGACGGGAGGTTGTTGGGGCATCGTGCCACCTACCCTGAGCAGGTCTTCAGGCAGGTCTCCTCCTTCGTTGATGCCTCTGTTCATTGAGATGAAGCGATCCACCGTGGGCTTGTCCTTCACGTTGGGGTTGTGGAGGCTGGTGTTGAGCATGATGATGGCGAACGACAGGATGTAACAGGTGTCTGGAGCACGCAACACACACACACACAGGTCACACCTCTACCCATATTCAAAACACAGGTCTCTAAGCACCTGCACTTTAACAACATGCACCCCAAACGAGGTTGGTGTGCGCGTGTGCAATGTGTGATAGAGCAACAAGCCATGGTACAAAGGCTGCACAGTGTGAAAAACGCAGACGTTTGTAATGCAGCGTTTAATTATGAATGTGAATTACCGGAGCTGAAAGGATTGCACTTTGGGGACCCATAGTCATACTGAGAGAGATAGACGATGCGTCGTTGGTGGGCGAAAGTGGGCCGGGGTTGAAAGGTTGTTGCGTGGGAAGCAAAGTATAGATGTGCTGTTCTTGTGTGTGCGCGTGGGGTTGTGTTAGTGTGGTGTGTACTGTATTGTGTCTGTGGGTTTTGCTAACGATGTGGTCTGCACATGGCTGACACAGCAGCACTTTTATCAGGCCCGAAAACGCCAATGCATTATTCACATCCATCTGGCGCAGACATTAAGCTCCCTCCATCGGCGAGCCAGACACCCTTCTTGGACACGCAACTTTAGCAGACTTTTGTATGTGTTAAATAAAGCAATGGCGATAAAGAGTCCCGTTACATATCGGTACAGCGTGAGAGAAGCAACCCAGAGAGGCTAAATTGGAGGCTACTTCAGGAGGAAAGCCACGTTTGCTGGATATAGAACTGTGCCTGAGTTATTTTAAGGGGAAGTCTTTTCAGGGACTTTGTGAGCATGCAGTGAGTGGTGCAGTATGTAACCTGGATACCTGTGGACTGGAAAACTCCAGGATTGCACTGACAGTAGCGCTGAGCGAAGGCTTCCATCATGCGGTCAATCTTCTGGGCTTCACCTGGCAGCCGGAAGCTCCACAGAAACTGTCTGTATGGGGGGGGGGGGGGGGGGGGTATTATACATTTGATATTATAAATTCAATATCAAACTAAATTGTACATCAAAATTCTAAAACTTTCAAAGGTCTGATAGATATGATAAGCAGTCTAAAAATAAAAAACTAATGTCATTTATTTTGTATTAAATGTTAAAAAGGCTTGCCAGGAGGTGTTGTCTTACCGTAGAGCCTGGACCAGGTTGAGGTCTGTGAATTCATGAAGCTCCACAAAGTCATGCAGGACTTGGAGATTTAAGTCCTCTCTATATGAACAAAAAAATAATTAGGTTTTTTACTACCATTATATATTAAGACATGCTTTCAGTAAGCTATTTTCTATGGACAATTTTGACATATTCAAGTGATATTATGGACATACGCAAAAATACTTCATTGAACAGGGTACCCTAGGCCTAGGGTACCCTAGGCCTAGGGTACTTGGCTACCCTCCTTTTTCCCGTCTGCACCAAATCTCAACAATTTGCAATTTAGGCATTTGCCATTTAGCAGACGCTCTTAATCCGCAATTTACAGTAAGCAAGGTAAACACGAGGTAATACATCAAATACATAGAAATAGTACTCTACTATAGTATACTATACCTATAATCAGAGTTTTTGATATTATACTGTTTAGACTCTAAACAGTATAATATCAAAAACTCTATAATCTGTACATTGAAACTACATACTATAGCATTGTTTCCCAAAGACTGAGTCACGATTCAATTGGGTCGCCAAAATATATTTTAAGTGTGAATTAGGATGTTCTGTGCCACCACTGGCTGCACAATAGGAAGCCAGCAGGTCTCCACATGAACCTGGCATCTGTCTGCATAACTCTTCTGCAATAATAGCAATTTCTCTGCTGAATATCCACGCCGAATGTTAGCCTATTATGGCATGCCAAGAATATGAAGACTTGGGTTCATATGGTTAACCCATTCAGGCCTGACGTCGAAATTTAAAAAAAATGTTTTCTAAATCATGACTATTTTCTGAAAGATTTGAGGCACATTTTAACGATTTTTCAAATATAGCAGACCTACAAGTTCATAGCGCGCCACTCGGTGGCGCGCTATGAGCTTGTAGATCTGCTATTTTTCAATAGCTAAATTATAACATAATGTATGTAACCACCAAAAGGGGTTCCCGCTCAAAATGGGTTAACAGACTGACAGCCTCCCTCATCTCAGTTTCATCATGACATCACTACTGACATCATGGCCTTTGGAGTGAATGATATGTCCAGCGGGACACTGGAGCCACTCTGAGGACGTCTCACTGATGGTCACATCCAGCATCCTCTGTCCAGTATGAAGACAGTGGCTCTCTACCGTTCCTGGGTCAGTGCCACACTTCTCAAAAGCGTTCGTGGCCCACACATCTCACCACTCTTAACCCATTTTGGACTGAGGTCGATTAAAAAAAAGGCTTCTAAATCCAAACATTTTTCTGAAAAACCTTTTTCATGTCAAGGACCCCCAGAATTATCTCTATTGGGCCATGGACCCCCATCTCAAAATGTGTAGTTCCAGGGACCCCACAGAAGAAAATATTTTAGTTAAAAATGTTCGCTCTGAAATATACATTCAATGCTTTGCGCCACATTTTAACGATTTTTCAAAAATAGCAGACCTACAATCTCGTAGCGCGGCACTGCTATTTTTCAATAGCTAAATTATAACATAATGTTTAAAACACCAAAAGGGGTTCCCGCCCAAAATGGGTTAAGCGGTCAGATGGGGGGCTGTGTTAAGTGGTCAGATAGTGTTCTGGCTTGGTTCAATGGAACTAACACAGTATTCCTATTTATTGGTATCACAATGGGAACTCATTTTTATAAAGAAGAGAAAAACCAAAACATGTCATTCCGACTGAAGCTCATGAATACAATGTCTCCCCATGCAAATGGAACCGAAAGGGGTCCATTTGATCTCGCAATGATAAATGAACACTGAGGATCTTAACTGTGTAATGTGTGCAATTCAAGAATGGATAAGAAAATCTAAAACATATGGTGGCAGTCGAGTAACGGACGTGCCTCTTTTGAGGTCATCTAAATGTGAAAGGGATGGGCGTCGCCTGACCGAGAGGAAACACACTAGGACGGAAACTATGCAATCTGGAAGTGGATCCTCGTCGTTTCATGCTCTCGCCAACCACGCAGCCTGACACAGACCTGAGCGCACGCCATCGCACATTTGCATGAGCACACATAGTGGGAGAGAGAGGCAGAAACAGAGAGAGAGAGAGAGAGAGAGAGAGAGAGAGAGAGAGAGAGAGAGAGAGAGAGAGAGACACAGAGACAGAGAGACAGAGAGACAGAGAGACAGAGAGAAACGGTGTCATCGTCCTGACCTCTCTCCCAGGTAATCTCCGATGGCCGTCTTGTTGAGGCCCTCTCCCTTATAGAGGAACTGAGCGATGTCCTCACTGGTGTTCTTCAGCAAGTCATTCTCTATTAGGAACAGGATCCCCTGAGAGAGACACACAGAGAGAGAGACACAGAGAGGGGGAGAGAGAGAGAGAGAGAAAGAGAGAGAGAGATATTGAAGTACAGAGGTTATAATATTGCTTATAATTAAGCCATTAAGACCTGAGGCTGAATCTACAAATGTACTTATCAGTGGTTCTCAAAACCTTTTCATGTCAAGGAGCCCCAAAATTATGTATTTGGCCACAGACACCCATCTCAAAAGATTTTGTTCCAGGGACCCCCGGAAGAAAAGATTTGAGTTAAAAATGTATTATTCAAAGATTTCTCAAAAATAGCATAAATAATGATGTCATACCTTCTTGGGGTCCATGTTGAATTTCTTGCGGCCCATGGCTACCTGTTTGTTCCTCTGCATGTTCTTCCTGGAAGATCAGAGTGGGAGTTTTGGTTTGTTATAATGATGAAGAACAATCTGAATTGAAAATGACGTGCGACAACGTTGGCCTGAGAGTGACTAATAACAATTGTGACGTCGCTTTATCGTCCTATTAAATGTAAATGCATTTATCATCATATCTACCATCATCTGGATACAAATGATTACAGAAACTAAAATCAATCAGACTCAAACAAACAAATCAATCCAAAATGGATTCCACACATCAATGTAATTGATTTTCTATCAACTTATTTGACAAGATGGGCCAGTCTTGTGGAATAGTAGATGCACGTGTTTTAATTTCATGGGAGTATCTTCCCCCTGTGCAGCAGAGGTCTTGTTCTCATGGACCACCGATGACAAAGCACTGATAAAGATAAAGCATGACATCACGCATTAATGGGAAACGCTCATTTCTCAGGCCTATTGACTGCCTCAGGGGTCAAAGTGCATTCTTCAGAGTCCGTCGTCACCATGGTTACGTCACCTTCACCGAGACCGCTGGGAGGTCACCACTACTTCCCACTGATTCACTTCTACCCAGCATTCCTTTTGGCTTTTGTCCGGAACACTCCGCCACTCAATTAGCAAACAGATGTTCAGAGTTCAGACCGACGCCGCTGAGAGCGAGCGACGCAGACTGTAGCCGCCACGTGTTGTCTCCAGTAAATGTACCATACGAGACTGCGATCACAATCAACAGTAATGGAACGGATGGATGGAATCTCATGGAGGTGATGGAATCCCTATCCGCTGGAGTACCGCCGAGCCCAGGCACTCCAGACCCCTCCCCCTCCCCCTCCCCTGGGACCCTCCATTGTCTGCACCTCCCCATATACACCCCCTGCATTATTCAATGAGGCCTCCCACCACGGAGGGGGTGTGGCTGATTAAACATTTAAACGGCCCTTAAAAGCATACGCAATTTGGGGGAGTAGTGTAAGGGGGAGGGGCTGGCTGGCCATTTGACATTAATAATTGACGGGATCATTTGGTAAGTTAATAGAGCACAAACAACAAGCCAATTTAGATGGCCACCGGGTGATAGGGAGAACGTGTGGGAGAGGAAAAGGGACAGAGAAAGAGACCATAGCGTTTACGTCGTGTGGTGAGGATGGTGCATTTTGTATTTGTGTGGGACTATATCTTGTTCCTCCATACCTCTCCTCGGCAGAACCCAGGTTCTCGATCTCACTGGTGACTTCTGCTATCTCATCCTTTAGCCGCTGAAGACAGAGAAGGAAGAGATGTGTTAGAAAGCGGCGATAAAAAACAAAACCTCGAAAAAAACATTACGAGAATGAGTTATCTCACTACCGGTCAGCCCCGCAGCAGATATTATGGAAAGATTATGACCGATGCAAAAGGGCATGCAAAGCATGTAAAAAAATAAACAGGAGAGCTTGCAAAGTGATAGGCTGTCGTGATTTCTGGTTCATTGTTGGCCAGTTGGTGTTTGTCTGGGTTGCCAGGTGGCTTTTTTCTTAATCATGCAAACAAACACAGGGCTAAGCAGCTCAACAAACACAGTCACTTCTCAGGCTCCTGACAAGACTGGGGAGTCGTGTACTGTACTACTGTACGCACATGGGTGGGGCCACAGCTCTTGGGGGGCCACTCGGCCACTTACTTCACACACAGCTATACAACTCCAGCCTCCACCATTTACCATATATTCATACAGCGACAATTTTGGTCTTATATAAGGTCGGGATCGGGAACTGGAGGAATCGGGAGGAACCGAATCCAATATTGAGGATATCAGTTATTGTATTTATTTAAATCACACTGTCAGAGCTGGTGGGTTGACTTCACGTCTGTAGTAAAAGATGCCATATCTGCCTGGCACCCCAAGCTCCTATTTTGAAAGAAGTCCCGGCGCTCATTGTGTTAAGACTAGGGAAAATTGTTAAAATCCTAAATAGTACAGGAAATCTATGGAAAATACAGGATCAACCTCTAACTAATTGCAAAAAAACCGAACTCAGCTGATTTTGCATCTTCAATATATCCTGAATAACAGAAAGAAAGTTGCCTGGAATTGTCTGAGGGGAAAGTGTTGAAAATAGCCTGTACAGTATGGCCACCATTGACATCCTATTATAAGGTAATATTTTCTAAATGTCCTTATGCTTTAAGTAGCATGTGACATATCAAACTAGGGAGTTTTCATGATGCTGAATCCATTCCAAGCATTAGTTTTGCATAAAAACACTCATTGGGCTAAATTTGGCCATAGCAACTTGCCCAAATGTGCTGACCTCATTACATTTTGGCAAGTTGCTATGGCCAAATTTAGCCCAATGAGTGTTTTTATGCAAAACTAATGCTTGGAATGGCTTCAGCATCATGACAACAACCTAGTTTGATATGTCACATGCTACTTAAAGCATAAGGAAATTTAGAAAATATTGCCTTATAATAGGATGTCAATGGTGGCCATACTGTACAGGCCATTTTCAACACTTTCCCCTCAGACAATTCCAGGCAACTTTCTTTCTGTTATTCAGGATATATTGAAGATGCAAAATCAGTTGAGTTTGGTTTTTTTGCAATTAGTTAGAGGTCAAATTACATTATTACTGGACTAAAAGGTTCCCAACCCTAGTCTTACAGTATGCTTGGGAATGGTATTGGTAAACACCACCCGTGTCGGGGTGGCGGGAAATGGCCGTGTGAATATGGTCAATAGTTGTTAACTGATACAGACATGCACCGATCCACTCAGTCTTAGAAACAACCCTCAGTCTGAATCTGATTAAGGGGTTGGGTGAATGAACATTCGGGAATGATCTCGACACAGATGGAGTGTAAGAGGGTAAAATGTGATTATATTTTTGCGGTGCGTTTCAGAGATTAATGACGTCGGGGGCAGAGGCGGTGGATTGAGCCCGGGCACCGGCGGTGCCAGCCTGGCGCTACACCACGGGCAGTGAGAGAGACGGGCGGGGGCGGGGCTGTAGCGGGCACAAAGATCCGAGGGTGGAAAGAGTATGATGTCATCGCGATCGAAGGCTGGAACAGTGGTTCTCAACCAGTGGTCTGGGGACCACCAGTGGTTCCAGGTGATCCCCAGCTAAATGATGGGGAGTTGGTAACCAAATGGACCCTTAGATCTTTAACTCTTGAGAGTGTAAAATGTAACCTCATTTTACTCGCTCAAGAGTTAAATTATTGTTAAACATCTGCATTACCTAATTTACAAGAAGTCTACACAATTAGAGAATGTAGAAGAATTGTTATTCTGATCAATGTTTGCCTGTTATCTCTCCTATGATCTGGGGGGGGCGACACTTTGACACCAACTCTGGGGGAGCCCGGGATCGAACTGGGAACCTCATGGTTCCCATCCGGCTGCTCTACGGGCCACTACCCCTGAGCCACTCCTGCCCACTGGAACGTTTGTATGTGCCGACATTTTGCCTAATTTCGCTGAATGTCCGCCTGAATGGCCTATGATGGCATGCCCAGAATAGCAATGCCAGGGTTCATGTGGTTCAAGGATCCTCTCCATTCATAATAAGCAAGCACAGTGTTTTGCGTACAGAACCGTCTGATGCATAACAACAACACACCACGGGGCCAAAACCTCTAAAAAGGAACATGTGTGCATTCAAGGGCCCGGCGCAATCACAACACATTCCTCAGATGCTTTGCCTCCGCAAACAAAGGCTGTGCTTGTGCAAGCGGAGGTGTGTGTGCGTGTGTGTGTGTGTGTGTGTGTGTGTGTGTGTGTGTGTGTGTGTGTATGTATAGGGGCGTGCGTGGGTGACATGCAGAGTCAGTGGAGAGCAGTTGTTGTGGGGGGGGGGGGGGGGGGGGGGGGTCAATAAGGATGATGAGAAGGGGTGGGGTGGGTGTGAAGATCAGGAACAGAGCCAGTGGGAGGGGTGAGGAGGGGGGAAGTGGGGCAGGTTTGACGGTCAGTGGTGGTGGTCAGTGTCCCTGGCACACAACCTTTTCAGATGGGGGTGGGGGTCCGTGGACACATTTTTGCATACCCATTTGGGGGGTCAACAATAACATTAGTAAATGTCAATCAAATAAGCAACTACACTTTAGGGTCGCTTTTTGAGCTTGTAGATTGGCTATTTTCACTACTAGCCTACTTAAAAGATCTTTCTAATTTATGGCACTCTTTTTTTTTTAAGATTTTTTTTTTCTGCCTTTATTGATACACAAGAGGGAGAGAGAGACAGGGGGAGACCTGCAGCAAAGGTCGTCATGAACGGGACTCGAACATGCGGCGCGCTGTCAGGCCAAAGCCTATATGTGGACCACTAGGCCAGCGGGCGCCCAGTTTATGGCACTTCTTTGATTTGATTATCTTCATGAAATTACTGAAAACATTGAATTTGTTTTGAATTCATGAAAATGCATTGTTTTGGGAATGATTTTTGAAAATGTTTTGAAATAATAATGATTAAAAACAAAATATAGGAAACCAAAATTAAAGGACCCCATATAAATGTCTCCGCGACCCACTGTTTGGGAAACAGGGTGTTAAATGACACCTCCAGTGTTTATGTGTCGGGGGGGAAGGGGGTGGGGGGGCAGCGGAAGCTAGAGAGGCCCAACTGCAGGCCACATCACCCCCCCCCCCACACACACACACACACACACACACCCCCAAGGCGGTCACGTGACTTGCATGGTTGATTAGCAGAATGACAGGGCTGACCTTAGCGAGCGGCGGCAGGAACTAATCGGCACGCAACGCAGTAAACACCTCAGTGTGGTCATTTGAGTGCACAATACATACACTTGTCCTCTCGTAAATTTGACACTGAAGATTTTTTGTACTGGGTACTGTATATGAAAGGCATTTTGACTACATGGTTGACTGACAGGCTTGACCTTAGCAAGTAGCCCGTGGGACGAATCAGTACACAACACAGGAAAAAAAGACTGAAATCGATTGCCTTTGGGTGCAATTTGACAAAATAGTCAAATTAGCACTGATGATTTTACCGTTTAGGTTCACGGCAAGGGCGACAGCTCTGACAGGCGGCTACAGACAGGAAAATACACAAATCACCATGGGAAATTCAACCTGATTTGAATCCCGGCCAGAGTCTGGCAGAAATAGCAGCGTTAATGACAGGCAATTCAACCGTTCTAAATCTCCTTTTAATTCTGAGACCCATTTTACACGAGAACGGTGTTCATAGAAAACGGCAAAATAAAGTACCGTTTGCTGGGGTCCCTTTTCGGGGGGTGAAAACGGGGGGTGAAAACGCAACAAAGTGAAAAGGCAGATTTGGCCGATTTCTTTTAAAAAAAACGCAATAAAAGCACAAAAAAAAGAAGAAAAAACATTCCCAAAGACGTCCCCAGACGTCTTGGGCACCACAGAGGGTGATTATAAAGACGTCTGGGGACGTCCTGGGCACACAATGTGCTAAATGACTGCATGAATAAACATGGACGACGGTCCACGTTAAGGGTGCGAGTAGAGCGCTCGGGTAGGAAATGCCTAGAATTCCACCGGGGTGGAAATATTTATATATATAGGACTTTTTTTGGGGGGGGAAACAGCGATTGTTGGACAGAGGCGGATAAATCTAACTGGGAGGTAAGTGTTTGACTGAAGCCGCAGAGGAGTTGTAGCTGGAGCTGGTCGGGGTCAGCCAAATGTCTGCGCCTCGTCTGGGCCTGCTAGGTCAAAACAGGAGGGGGGGGGGTCTGGCCTGCACCTTCAAAAACTCTCTAAATCTCAAAATTGGTCATATTAGAGGGTGGAGCTCCCCATTCTACTACAATGATTGTATCTCAAAGTACATAATTACTTTGTATCTGTGCGGCATAAATTAGTTTTTCAAGCATGCAAGCTTGTACAAACTTCATAAGCTTGGAAAGTTTCAAAGTCAATTCGAATCCACCCCTTCGGCTGGCTTAAAGCAGCGTATCTTTGATGTCCTGCCCTGCTCAGACAAGAAGCAGTACCACCTGGCCAGGGGAGATTATGTGTTCATGAGCTTCAGACAGCATTACTTGTAGACAAGTAGGTGTGCTACTCGACACCAGAGTTTACGTTTCTCCATGGAAGAGTAGGGACTAGGGAGACTGCATCCAACGGTTCCAACCACTCCAGTACTACTACTGATTTAGAAGGCATTTGTAGAATCGGCCTCAGGTCTTATGGGTTAACATACTCTAATAAGGTTTTACCAGTAATATGCCCTGAGGGCGAGAAGCGGCCTCGCCCTATCCACCTGGGTGACGGCAGACTGCTGGGCGAGCGCTGGCGCTTCGGCATGGGGGGGCAGTGTCTCGAGTGTACAGGGTTTGGTGAGGTCAGATCAACATATGGAATGAATTCTGTATTGGCGTGACAGGCGTGATGGACTGACTGACATGTTTTGCAGGTTTTCATAGTAAACTGCAACCTACAGTCGCAATTAAAATAAGTTTCAGATTGTAGCTTTCAATAGTTGTTGCCCAGCAGCCTATCATTAATTACCTATCCTCATCACCCGCATAGCAAAATCCTGCATGTCAGTTCGTTTTAACATGCAGGTACACTTTTACACTCCGAGTTCAACTAACACTGAGGGTGTTTTACACTGTCTGAGTTAAACTAGCACTGAGGGTGTTTGCCTCACCTGGATGTCTTCCAGTAGCTCCTGTTTGCGGCGGCGTATATTCTCCAGCTCCTGCTGTTCCTCTGGAGTGAGGTCGTCAGGCACTGGGGAGAGAGAGAGAGAGAGAGAGAGAGGATGAAACGTCAGGCCAGAAATATCATGCACCTTTGCCGCTCGCACAGCTTTTCGCTATTCCCCAAGGAAGGCACAGTATCTAAGTAAGTACACACAGAGAACAATGTATGCTGCGATAATAATTCCCCTGGTATCACAAGGTGAATGAACACCTGAGGCCAGGGCTGTGGATCTCAGCAGTGGAAAGATAAATAACAAAAGAGAATGTGTTGTAGGATGTTTAGTTTTACAGGGGAGATGAGAAGAGACGAGCGGAGAGGGGAGGAGCAGAGAGGAGAGGAGCAGAGAGAAGAGGAGAGGGGAGGAGCAGAGATGAGATGAGAAGAGACGAGCGGAGAGGGGAGGAGCAGAGAGGAGAGGAGAGGAACGGAGAGAAGAGGAGAGGGGAGGAGCAGAGAGGAGAGGAACGGAGAGAAGAGGAGAGGGGAGGAGCAGAGAGGAGAGGAGAGGAACGGAGAGAAGAGGGGAGGAGCAGAGAGGAGAGGAGAGGAACGGAGAGAAGAGGGGAGGAGCAGAGAGGAGAGGAACGGAGAGAAGAGGAGAGGGGAAGAGCAGAGAGGAGAGGAACGGAGAGAAGAGGGGAGGGGAGGAGCAGAGAGGAGAGGAGAGGAACGGAGAGAAGAGGAGAGGGGAGAAGCAGAGAGGAGAGGAGAGGAACGGAGAGAAGAGGAGAGGGGAGGAGCAGAGAGGAGAGGAGAGGAACGGAGAGAAGAGGAGAGGGGAGAAGCAGAGAGGAGAGGAGAGGAACGGAGAGAAGAGGAGAGGGGAGGAGCAGAGAGGAGAGGAGAGGAACGGAGAGAAGAGGAGAGGGGAGGAGCAGAGAGGAGAGGAACGGAGAGAAGAGGAGAGGGGAGGAATGCCTCACATGAGAAGATGAGGATACTGTGAGGTCAACCAGGCAGCCAGCCAGCCAGCCCGCCCTCTGTTTACAAACAACATGGAGAACATCCGTAACGGAGAAACACTAAACTTCAAGTTTACCGCGTTCCAGAGCCAATTCTCTACGCCTTCTACCAGTCTTTGCATGGCCCATATATTAAGGGTCACATGATAAGGGTGTCCCATTCCGCAGAATGGACATGATGTCAAAGAGCAGACGCTTCCTTCAGTCTGTCATGCATACACTGTGTTCACTAAGTACAACGTACGGTATGCCTCATTAATACTTGGTTGCGCATCGCCTGTGCCACGCACCAAAATTGGCCGATCTGCAAGCTCACAACACGTCGCACTGCAGCATGTTGTGAGCTTGTAGATCGGCTATGTTTTTGATGTGTGACACCAGTGTGCAATGTAGTATAAATCACCCTTCAGGGTGGTTGAAGGGGCACCTTTTGCAACAGCAGGATCCAGCTGCTTGGAGAGAGAAGCACGTTGGACGCACTGCCTGTGGGAACTAAACGAAATAAAGATGGTCCCAGAGGAGCGACGTGCAGCGTCAGAGCCAGAGCAGCATTAACGTGACAGGTCTAAAAAGCGACATGTCAGTCTTCCTGTCTCTCCCAGCAAAGGGCTGTCATTATTAGCGTTGTGCCAAGGACTCATGGGGGAGCAAAGTGTCCTGATTGATGAACCACCGTGTGTAACAGGGGTAACGCAAAGCGAAGCAAACAGCGCTACATGCCCAGCACTTCTATCTAACACGAAGTGACACGGCTAGTATCGTGAGGCCCGCACGGTTTGGATTGCAGAGCACAGCAACGGGTGGGTCATAGCGGCAGGAGATGCTGCCGATACGAACTCTCCTATTTACCCTCACACCTGCTGTAGACAACTTATCTTACGTAGATATCTTTGATTTATCTATGATTTAGCTTTCACACAAAAAATAAATAATAATAACAACAACACATCTTTACTCCTGTAAACATGTGATGTCACAATAAAATGGATTCTCATTCCGATACAATCTATAAAAACTCCGGTGAGTGAATACAGCCTTCATTGTTGACATAGCTGAAGATGGAGCTGTATAGGCTTTCAGTGGCACCTCGTTGATTCCTCCCCCAGAGGCAGTGTGGTGGCCTGGCCCCTCCCTCTCTCACAATAATAACCCTGTACGCTTCTCAGGTCAGGAGGTTGCGGGCCGAGAGCTGACATTATGGAAGTCACTGAAGGGTTAACAAGCCAACGGCTACACGGGGCGGCCATGGCGTCGGGGCAGAGGGCAGCTGAGGCTTGACCTACATCAACACGAGGAGTCATGTTACTCATTCCACTAAAACCCCACCCTGTGACACCACCAAGAAACACCAAGACCACTATAGCCTTATCCAGTTATTTCTCTTTTCTATTCTCTTCTGCACTGCAACTGACTGTATCTATTCATTTTTACTTATTTTGTTTTATGCATAGAATTTCATAATTGTGTTTCCTTTGCTTGATTTTCTGTGTAAAAAAAAAAAGCACATTGAATTGCCTCCCTGCTATTGTTGAAATGTGCTATACAAATAAAACTTGCCTTGCCTCACCCTTCCGTCTGTGCACCTAAACGACGACTCTGTACGTTTACGAGTACGGCAAGATGAAATGTTATATCCACACTTGTATTCTCATTCTATAGTAAATATCTGTTCAATCTGTTCATGAGTTATCTGACTGAAATGAGCATTATGTAGAAAATAGCCGATCTACAAGCTCACAATGCATCGCCTCGCGATGCATTGTGAGCTTGTAGATCGGCTATTTTCAGCGCAGGACTACATCTTACAACAACAGAGTATAAAACCAGGCTTTTGTAGCGTGATATTGCTGACGTAAAAAGAAGTGGTCAGGAGCAGAATGGCATGAGGACATCTAAGCTCTGATTGGACATGGGCTACACCTGCACTAAAGGCCGGGTCAGTGGGCAAGAAGGTCACACAAATAAGCAAAAACTAATTTAAGCGTAGCAAAGCAATCAATAACATAGCATAAGCCTGAGCTCAGTCATCCAGAAATTGTTAGCTGTACTGTATTTTGAGACACAAATGCACATGCACGCATGTACAGAAACAACCACGCATGCAGCTTCATAATTACTGACTTTTCTTCTCATCTTTCCTCAAACCGGAGTTCAGGACATGCAAATATATAAAAGCTTAAGCGCGTGTACTGTGGTGCGTATGGTCTTTTAATGCATAATTCAACGTGCATATTCTTAAAAAAAAGGCTTAATTTAAATAGGCTAATGAAAGGCATGCCTATTGCCCAAAGCCCTAAACTAATGTCCCCGGGCAGAACACATAACATTCATTATAATGTGTGCCAATATTTGACCATGGGAGATAATGGACAATGGCTAGGTCCGAAACAAGAGGCTTCCAGTGGGCCCTCAAGGGGGACTGTAGAAACGCTCCACAACAAAGGGATGTTGTCGCCTTTTTTTCTTTCCTCAGTCAGCTGCTGGGATGAGAGCACGACAGTCCATTACAGGTTGACCTTTCACACATGGGGGGGGGGGGGGGGGATCGGGGGCCCCTCTTGCAATATCCACAGAGGCCCACAGGTTGGGAATGGCTGCACTGGAGCCATGCATGTGCTCGCCCACCCTCACCTGTGAAGGGATGCTGAGTGATAATAATAGGTTGAACCACAGGAAACGCAGACAGAAAGCTAAATAAATAGTCGCCTGAAGTCTGACCTTTTTATTTAACCAGACAGGTCCCCGGAGAGCGCTTGTTTCTGTCGAGGCACTTGGATGCACACACTCAAACACACACATGTTGTGCACGGAGCTAGCTGGCGCTGACAGTCCCCACGAATCCATGGGTCTTTCGTGCGTTTAATGGCCCTGTCTCCCATCGATTGGACAAGTTAATGTCACGCTGAGTAAACCCAGAATGGGGCCCGGGCCGGCGCGTGTTTAACAGCACAAACAAGAGTGACCGAGTAGGGAAGCACCCATCGAAAGCAGGAAGTCCATTCCTTATTCTGGAGACATGAAGTCATCATGGCGGGGGTGAAGCTAGCGGATGCTTGAGACGAGCCACACATCACACCACACCACACCACACCACACCACACCACACCACACCACACCGTACAGCGTATACAGCACAACACAACACTACACAACACTACCCACAGCATTCCTCACCAAGACAGAGAACTACAGAAGAACTGAGACAGGCAGGAGCGCAGGGAGAGTTCCAGGGACAAAGAGGATTAAACCAATTTAAGCGAATCTTAAATCAATTTAAACAAATCTTAAACGACATTTTTGTTAGGCCATCCCAGTGTCTGTGTTCTGTGAAACAGCATGAAAGGACTTCCCCACACTGCCACTGTGTTTCCCAAACAATGAACACATTATGTAGAATAACGATGTTTAGGTTTTACCATTCTAAACCCGTGTTTTGCTGTTTGCAATTGCAGGTTGAGGCAAAGCAATGGCTAACCGTTGCTTTTATGACATATCCGAGACAATTGGGTTATGGAAGATGCTTCTGATGTATTCTGTTGCTAATTTGACCCATTCTTTCTAAAAATGAGGCGACTGAGAACTAATCCATGCATGAATTTGAAACATACACTATGTGCCCCCACCACTTTCTCCATTGCAGGAATTCTGCTAATCAGACAGGGACTAATTGAGGCACACCCATCCATGTCTGATTCACGGCTCCACCCAAAACAATCAGGACCAGGGAGGGACTACGTCAGTGTGTGAGCGCTAGGGGTGTGCTGGGGTATCAAAAGAGTATCATTTCCCAGAACGCAGCGGAAAATAGGAGGTGGGGGAACCCGGCCACGGCGGCCACTTAACTAATTGCTGAGAGGGGGACTTTGTTTTTCTTCTGTCTGGGCGAGCGAGCGAGCTTGGCTGTCATTCAGCAACGAGCCTCTGCATCCTGACAGCAAATGTAAAGAGAGTGTGTGTGTGAGACAGAGAGAGAGAGACAGAGACAGAGAGAGAGAGAGAGAGAGAGAGAGAAAGAGAAGACGGAGAGAGTGAGACAGCAGCAGACAGCGAAAGGCTGTGCTATTAAAACTGATTCAGTGATGTTTTTCTGATGTCTGGGGACGGGACGAATGGAATATGGAAATGTGGTGTGACGTCGTCCATATTCATAAGCCATATTACACAATATATGTCTTGCTTATATCTGATTTCAACAGGAATGTGGTATGAGATGAGGACCCTGCAGAGCCACTGTTAAGTGACACTTATGTGAGCTGAAAGTGAATCACCGACCGCCCACCAACTCATCTCTCTCACTCTCTCTCCTCTGCGTCTTGTACTGCAGATCCTCAGGGACATCACATCACATGTACACACACACACGTTCCCCCGGCCTATACAGGCACACATGGACTTGAACATGCACGCACTCACACACATGCATACAGTGCACGCACACGCACACGCACACAACACTCACATCACACGCCAACGCAGCACTTCAGGCTGCGCCTCCTGCTGTGATTGGCGCGGTGTCAGCGCGGTGGCGAACTCGAGCGAACTTTTGTTTCGTCGGAATTCTCAAAAATAAAACAGAAACACTATCTAACTGGAACAACCCATGCTGTGTATTTTCACACCAAATAGCCTACATGGCTCTGTGAGGGGAGGAAGACGAGCGTCCAATGCAAACTGTGCAGGACTTTAAGGTCCTTACACACAGCGAGTGTGTTGTTTTTGTGCGATCAATTCTCCCAAAAATATACCTATTAGCAACTGGACATCAACGCAGAAAGTAAGTATGCAGTGATAAAGCTATGCATTTTTTATTCAGAATTACTTTTTACTTTTTTTTTCATCACAAATAAAAGCATCAACTTGTATGAAAGAGGCATCAACTATTTCGTTTGATGTGAAAAATACGCCAAAGTTTGTTCATATTGTTTATGTGCCACGATCCCGGTGTGTGAAGCCCTCGACTCATTCACTGCTGCGCATGCACTCTTCAAATGGTCCTAACCGCCGCGGCCTTCAGCCAGGCGTTTTATTTTTAATTTGAACACCCCGAATTCACCCCGGTGAACCGGAAGTTGTTATCGGCCATTACGGATCTGCCGCCGGACACTTTCGCTTTAATCAGAAGCGTTAATATAGTAACCGTGAGGTGGCGCAGATTTATTTTATTGAGCTCCTAACATCAACGTCCTGTATAATGACCTCAATCTGAAAGTCAATTCCGAGAAAAACGGAGCTAAAGATCACGCTAATAATGGAAGTGAATAAAGTAAATATAAAAGAGGCTATTCTGGATTAAGAGAAGGCAGGGCCACCCGTATTATGCCAGGGAATGTAGGTTAAGACAGAATGTAAAGGGAAGAGTGCATTTTTACTATATCTGGGTCTGGCACAGTGAAAGCAGAGCTTTGTGCTGCTCAGACCCAGCTGTCAAACCAAATATACATCTCAGTAAGTTTAAGGGAATTCGTTCCCACTTCCCAGCAACACATAGGAGGCTTAGTATTTACACTGAGACTCACTATACAGGTATGTACAGACAGACAGACAGACAGACAGACAGACAGACAGACAGACAGACAGACAGACAGACAGACAGACAGACAGACAGACAGACAGACAGACAAGGACAGACAGACACCGCACTCTGGTACGAGACCGAGTTCTCGGAACTAAAACACTGGGACTTTTTGCTCACTTTTTGCTGAAGTGAAGAATGTTGTGATTGTGATGAATATGTGGTTTACTGGTTACTCTTAGTGACGTAGCAGTAGACAGAGCAGGGGGTTTTGCCCACAGATTCTCATGAACATGTGGCACCTTAGCCTTACCCAGCCTTCCACACGTATATTCACAGCTTGAGTACACTCACTCACTGTACATTCTGAGCAGAACTGTTCAGAATGTATAATCACTGATTCAGAGATCCAGTGCAGATATATTGGGCCAGCAGTTCAGCATGTTATTTCATCTTCATATATATGTTTTTTTTAATATTCTTACTCTTAGCGCTACCTGTACCTCTCCCCTCGTTTCATTCTCACTGCTGTTGCTTTGTTGCGACCTGAATTCTCCTCTGGCTATCATCAATCTGTTATGAATATGACTCAAGCTCAGAATAAAGACAGCCTACATGACAATGAGAGATCAAGAGAGTGTGTGTGTGTGTGTGTGTGTGTGTGTGCGTGCGTGCGTGCGTGCGTGCCCTTATCGTTACAGTACAGCCTTCGACTTCTACCAAGTATAACTCTGGTGTATCAGTATCACGGCGAGCAGCCCGACGTGAGCGCGTGCAGATTTCCTCCGTGCATCCGATGGTAGTTTAGTTTCTATAGCGAGGGCTGGGTCAGCGGCGGCGAGGGCCGGGAGGGGAGGGTGGCATCAAGGGAAATGCCAATTATACCTCCCGTTGTCTCCCACGACGACGGCGGAGCCCACTTACACGCACGCAGAGCCTGATTGTGGTTTCTCTCCCTGCACTCCTCCTGGCAGAGGGAGCAGACGTCTCATTTCCACCCAGATCACTGGAGGACTGTCCTTGAGAAATCAGGAAATTAGACTTTGCTAGAGTGCTCTCAGAACCCCTGCGCCCCTCCTTTCTCTCTCTCTCTCTCTCTCTCTCTCTAGAAGTGACCCAGATCAGAAGGCTTCACAGCAGAAGGGAGACAAAAGTGACCAAAATAAAGCACCCGTGCCACCTGACGATGACCCAGCTACCCAGGAGGAGTAACACAGATGGGGTCGAGACCCACAGCTACAGTACGTCAAACAGCATGACATCCAGGTACATATCTGCATAAACCCGCACACACGCACGCACGCACGCACGCAGCCCTATTCTCCCTTTATCCATGTCCAGTCCCGACAGGGACCAAAGGGTCACTACTAATCACAAATACAATGGGGTGGGTGTGCAGTGCAGTGTGCAGTGGTGTAAAGTAACTACATTTACTGAAGTAATGTACACTTACTTAAGTACACTTTTGAGGAATTTGTACTTTACTGGAGTGTTTCCAATTTGCAATACGTTTACTTCTACTCCACTACATCTCAGAGGCAGATATTGTACCTTTTACTCCACTACAACTACAATTGACAAGTTTTGTTACTAGTTACCACTTTTGCAGATTTTGACTATCATTACAAAACATGCATTAACCACTTCAGCCCTATGGATACTTGTGAAATGGGACATTCTGCGAATTTGACTTTCATTTGTAACAGAGTATTTCTTTCTACGGGCCTGGTCGAGCCTGCCAATGTAACGTCACAAACAACAGCATGCAGCACTGCAGCCAGCACTCTGCCTCCGGCAGGTTTTACTCTGATCAGATGGAAACGCATAAATGAAGATGTTAACGCTGCAGGATGAGCTGCTGACAGAGGGGAAATGCAAAGAGATACGGAACGTATCGGCCCGTGTGTGTGCGTGCACGCGCATGTACGGCGACTACCACATACATGATTACATTTTGATTGAAGTGCCCGGAGTGATGGAGCAGGTTACCCTCCTCCTCCTCTTATCTGCCCACAACCATCTCCCCTCCTCGGCATCAATCTCCTTGTACGATCTCGCACACGCAGACCAAGAACACTGGTTCTCCTATTGTATCTCCCTCCAGACCAACGCCCCCTCCAATGCCTCCATCCCTCTTGCAGCTTCCAGCTCACATCGCGCCCATGAACAGCCTTCACCCATGTGGTTATTATATAGTTTCAGTTCAGTTTATTTTTTATTTATAGTGCAACATCACTCCAAGGGGTCTCTGTGCACTTTATACACAGCAAAACATATATAGCAGGGAGGGATGCAGCCATTTATCGGTGTGTCCAGTGGTGTTGGACGACATACCCGCCGTTGTTGACTGCCATCGGTGTGTTGGCAAATAGGATGACATTCACCGATGTGTGTTGTTGTCTGTTGTTTCGTAAGAAATCTATACGATTGAATTTCTGCTCATTAAAAGAAGTGTGGTGATTAAGGGCTGAAAGACTTTGAATCAGTTACCGTTTATCATGACAATTATTTGTTTCCTTTCCTGTCCTTGCACAAAAGACCAAACAAAAACATCAATCAATATCAGCTAAATTGTTATTTTGAAAAATCGGCATCGGGCCAACATTTCCCAACTGGTGCATCCCTTTCACATAGAAAGCCTCCTTCGACCTGTCTAAAATGTAGCCACAGTGACCCTCCTCCCAACCCCAAGTACACAACCAGGTCCCCGTAGGCCCAAGCCTTATCGACCCCTCGCCTAAACCAATGAGGGGCCACGCTGTAACAAGGAGATGTGGACTTCATGATGAGGTGTAATGCATTCAGCACGACACACACAATCAATCATGTGAGCTTAGCGTACACACACACATGCGCACACACACATGCGCGCGCACACACACACACACACACACACACACACACACACACGTTTCCAAGTCTTATGATCCTCCCTCTCTATTGTCTGCTTCGACAACAAAGGTGATTTATCAAGCTACTGTCTCATCCTCTTATCTGTGATCTACTAAGACTGAACCTCATCATTATTACAGTCAATCCCCGGGGTCCCCCCTTCACGTAGTAGCCTATATGTGACACATACACCCCCCACCTCGCCACATGAACGATGTCCCATCAGGCTTATAACACAGAACAGAAGGAACAGAGAGCGAAGGGTTGTGAACAACTTGTGAAGGAAGACCTACTCCTCCTCAGCAATGTGGAGCGCTGTTGTGTTCACCTCTGACCCCGTGACCTTTGGACTGTCACGGCGGGCAGTGGGGCACTCCCCCAGAGTGGCGCTAGACACACACACACACACACACACGCACGCACGTATCCACATTTAATTTGTCAGTGTTCATTAATCCATGTGTAATGATGCGTTCACACTGTCAGATACAAGAGATACAAAGCTACACATTTTTTTGTAGCTTTGTAACCTTTGTAGCAACTACAAACATTGGATGTGTCCTTGTATCTTCATGTCGCTGGCTTCCATTGAAAAGGAATGGTAGCCTGTATCTTTGTATCTGCCCGTGTGAAGTGCCAGAGTGCAAAGATGGAAGCATTTGTACACTCTCAGAGTTAGGTTAAAACACTGAGGAATTGACTGTGTCACAAACACAGAGCCTTCACTGGTGTGTGGACCACCAGTCCGAACCTGACCTGGCCCAGTCAGGAGGAGTATAAGATCGGAGGGGGGCGGATGGAAGGGGCGGATGAGAGGAGGGGAGATAGTCCAGGCTCTGTGTTTGACCTGGACGTGGGGGGCTGCTGCCTGGCCTGGCGTGGGACGGCGAATGGCAGGGGAACACAGGCGACAGTGGGACGATCACAGCTCTCTCTTTGTGTGTGGAAAACAGTGGCTCAGGACATTCCTTCACGAGGGCCACGCTGAGGGGCTGCTGGCCTTCAAGCAGCAAGCATCCTTCTACTGGCTTCACGTCTCAGTGGAGTCAGTGTTAGGGGCTGGCCCATAATAATCCTACTATTGATTTGAAGTCGTATGATCGTATCGCCCAGTGGGCCTTGGCCTGAAAAACGATAAAGACGCCTGGTGTCGAGGTAAAATAGGACCAAATAAAGTATACACTGTAAAGTATACACTGTAAGTGTATACACACACACACACACACACACACACACACACACACACACACACACACAGCAATACATGAGCCAGCTCCAGTTAGCGTGCAGCTAAAGACACCTGGTGTTGAGGTAAAATAGGAGAGGACCAAGTATATACCCCTGGCGGGGGACCCCGGTCAAATAAAGTATATAAGTGATTAAGTCCACACTCACGCACGCACACACATACACACTGACAGCAATACATGACCCAGCTCCAGCCCTGCTGCACTGACAGTCAATCACCTCGTGTGTCAGTCAATGGAACAGCAGCATTCCTTGGACTTGACCACGCAGCGGTGTGGCTTCAGCCCAACGTCAAGCAGGAAGGTTCACTTCCAATGCCAAGTGAAGAAAAGCTGGAATATGGAACTCTACTCTGACTTGAATGAACTCTGGGAGGGTGCAGAATGGAACCAAATGGAGGATTTAACACTGTGGATTTGTCTGTGTACCACCAACATACAAAAGCAGCACCTTGCCAATACAGTTGTCATCAACATATTACCATACAGTAAGCCTATACCACCTATTATCATCCATACAGTTATTGATACAGAACAGAACAGATAGACACACACACACACACACACACACACACACACACACACACACACACACACACACACACACACACACACACACACACACACACACACACACACACACACACACACACACACACACACACACACACACACACACACACACACACACACACACACACACACACACACACAATGCATACAAATCAATCGATTCTAATTAATCGTTTAAATAAAGACCATCAGCAGAAAAACAGAGCCAACTAACCTGGGAGAGCAAATTCCTGTCAAGTACATCAGGTCTCTACTCCTCTCCTCACTCACTTAGTTTTCCTTCATGTGAAGAAGAAGAGATACTAAGGCTAAAAGATACAGCTGTCCACGTCTCTGACTGTGTCAGCCACTTCAAGAAGAAGAAGAGATACTAAGGCTAAAAGATACAGCTGTCCACGTCTCTGACTGTGTCAGCCACTTCAAGTACAGATCCTGCCAAGACGGACGTCCACATGGAGAGTTAAGAGAGAACGCTCTTTCCAGTGACAGAGGGAAGAAAGATACAGAGAGAGAGTGAAAGAGAGGGAGAGAAAGATAGAGGGGGGAGGGAGAGAGCTCTTTACTGTATAGAACAGCTCTCAACACACAGCCTGTCCTGGGCTCACAATCCATCTGGAAAGAACCCTTCTTCTTACCTCCCTCCCCTCACACTCTCTCCTTTCCTCATCTCTCTCTCTCTCCCTCTCTCTCTCTCTCTCCCTCTCTCTCTCTCCACTGCTGTCACCATCACTATCATTGCTCCACCCAGTGGCCATTCCCTATTCTGCCTCCTCCTCACCCACTCACACATGAATACATTGACAGGCGACGCTACTACTGAATAATTATAATATAAGGCTCAAAATGTAACTAAAGTACTTAAGTAAAAGATTGAATAAATTCTGTAAAAATTTAGAAAGGCGAAGTAAAGCTTAAATTCCTGAACGGTGAATAGAACTTGAGGGTATGATGATGACACATTTATTTATTTTTTTAGTCCAGTCATCTCCCACCGGACAATGAGGCATCTACAGAGCAGAGTATGAGTCAGTCATTTTCTCTCCAGACCAGCCATGCAACCAGCTGTAGCGTCTTCTTTATAAACATCCCAACTTAATGAAGGCCTTACTCTTCAAAAGCATATTGTGTTTTGACTTGAGGCCCCGGCGCGCACCACCTCAGTGGTGTATCCTCCTCGACGATTGCGTTGGGATTCCCAGCATTCCTAGCGTCTGAGTGAGTCCCAGACATGTCTGTACACAGCGTGAGTACCTGCTCCATGCCCTGGGGTTCCTCTGCAGGGGCAGAACACTCTGCTCCTCCTCACATCTGTACAGATTTACAGATGACTCAGTCCTGGTATGGAGCCCTCTGCTGTGCAAAGATTGAACTCTGCAGTCCCCAGCCTAAGCACACAGCTTCTCTCTGACTCCACTCTAATGGGACCCAACAGTCAGCAGTTGAAGTCATCGGGCCCAGGGTAAACGATAGCGTCAAGTCACAGTGACCGTTCTTATTACTGAACTTACTGTAACTGCCGTGACCGGCGGCTGACGCATTCAAGTAATTTGTCATGAAGCCTCTTTTTATAGAATGCTCCATTTAGTCTTTTTTGTGCTACAAGCACATGGGTGGGTGTGTAGCCTACCTCTGGGTGGGTGTGTAGCCTACCTCTGGGTGGGTGTGTAGCCTACCTCACAATAAAAAAACACAAGGTTTTGATGGCATAGTGGAAGACTATTCAAATATAAAATACTGTTTGCTAATGACAAAAAAGTATAATCCAGATTATTTTGCTGAATACTGTTATCACAATTATGAATAACTATTAGCGTTGATGATGTTTAGTGGAAGTAGATTATAATTATTTTTTATAATATTTGAATGCCTTTATAACACATCATTGTGCTTATCGGTACCATCTATTTGGTCAAATGGTATGTTGTTGTTGTTGTGACTGCTCTCTACATCTCCATTTATCATGAATACAAAAGGGTGAAACAGGTAATGAAATGAGGGGGGGGGGGGGGGGGTGCTGGGGGCTAAATAATTGCTCCTTTTAGCCTTTTTTCTGTGCTATAGAGACTGGGGTGCGTGTCGTATATCTCACGATAAAGAATGATGAGGTTTTAATGGTGGCACAATGGGGTGGCTGGCTGTTCAAATAGAAATGACACGGTGGTTGCTTTGCCAACGCTGTCTAGATTGCTTAGCGGTACAAAGACCGGTGGCACGGTGGCCGCTGTCTAGGAATGTAAGAGACAAGAGGACGTGACTGCCTGGGATCAGCGGGACCGGAGCTGGACACACAGAGGGGAGGACCACAGTGGACACAGCATCAGCGGAAAGCAAACACACATAGCTCTACAGCATAAACATCCTGCGCCGTGACAGGGGAGCGCGCGCACACACACACACACACACACACACACACACACACACACACACACACACACACACACACACACACACACACACACACACACACACACACACACACACACACACACACACACACACACACACACACACACACACACACACACACACACACACACACACACACACACACACACACACACACACACACACACACACACACACACACACACACACACACGTGTTCATCTTTAATTGTACTTCCTCAGTATTATCTTTTCCTACTTCCTAGGCCAACGTAGAAGCTTTCTCACTGACTGTCACTGTACAGTATTTGTCTCAAAGGTACACAATCAGGTCAACAATGCACGTCCTGTGTTGTGACACGGCTGCACTCGACACTTATCTGTGCTACCCACTATCAACCTCCTCTGAGACTACCAAAATACATTCACACGCACTCGCACACGCACAAATGCACACACAAACACACACACACGCACATATGCACACACTCACACGCACACACACACACACCGATCACAATGATGGGACATTCGTAAAGTCCACCAATGCAATGATGAAGCAGCAAGGACGGAAAGAGTTTTGTTTAGTTTTTTTCTCTCAAAAGTGTCTTGCGAGGAAATTGTGCCACCCGCCCACCCAACCACCGGGTTGCAGGAAGTAACTTCCTGTCAAGCTGCAGATTGTCAAACTTCCTGTTTGTGTCTGCGAGTCTTTTCTCTCAAGTCTCTCCCAACTCGGGAGGGAGGAGCGACAGCCGAACCACTAAACCCCACCCGTCCTGCAGAAAAGAAAAGGCATGGTACGTTTACACACAACATACATCCTCCTGCTTCACAACGAACCACAACCCTCGAAGCCTGATCCACTGCCAGATGCAGGACTGTGTGTGTGTGTGTGTGTGTGTGTGTGTGTGTGTGTGTGTGTGTGTGTGTGTGTGTGTGTGTGTGTGTGTGTGTGTGTGTGTGTGTGTGTGTGTGTGTGTGTGTGTGTGTGTGCGCGCGCGTGCGCGCGCGCACGCGCGCGCGCGCGTGCGTGCGTGTGTGTGTGTATGTGTGCGTGTGTGTTTTGTATTGTGGCAGGCTGAATGACCAGGGGTCACACCATGATGTTGACCCCCACCACCCCACAGACAGCTCTAATGCAGGCCTGAGTTGTTTACCTCCACAACAATGACTCTATGGTGGCAGTTCTTTCTCGCACTCCCTTTCATTCTCTCCTTTTCATGGACAGTCACCATGCATGCACACAGACACACACTATATACACATTCTATAAAAGGCAGCGGTTTGAAAAGTGCAGGTGTTGTGAGGCCACAATGAAAAGATACAAAAAAAAATCATACCTAATATTATAGAATTTCAATTTGAAATTTGAGCATGTTACTGTAAAAATATATAAAAAAGGAAAAAAATAAAGAAAGAAATACATTTTAAAAAATCTTCTAAAATAGTGAAACTGGCCCTATTTCACTATAGAGGGGCTGCAGCCAGATACTATGGCTCTGGGGATCCTTGGCATGGAAACATTTCAGAACCACTGCTCTAAGCCATTATCTACCAGACTACCATTCCAAATACCAACAACAAGGAATGGGATCAGCAAATACAAATAACCTCCCTTCAGCGTTATTAACTCAAAAATAATGACACTGTCTCACACATCCTTTTGACATGGCCATTGCCTGCCTTCAAGTTTAGTTAGCGCCATGTGTTAGTCAAGTAGGCAGGGCACTATAGGCAGGCACCATTTTGTAAATCCTGGGCCTTATCAACAGCTGTGATCACAGTTGTGTCAACTTGTGTGTGCTCCACTACTCTACTACCAGGCGTGTTGCTACCTGCTGCAGTACAGCTCAGACAGCCAGACATCACTGCTGTGCTGAAAAGACATCGCCATCTAGCTAAATTCTCTCTACTTTTAGTCTAGTGAGCACAACTTTATAAATCTGTCCTTTCCTTCCAAGGAGGAAATGTGATAGGTGTGTTGGAACACATTCATGTTCATGAATGCTATATCGGTCATTCAGAGAAAGCGGAATAACCACCACAATTCATCACCTCACTTTCATTTATCTGGATCCTCATTAGCTCCAGCAGGAGAAAGAGGTGCAGCTATTCTTTCTTTCTGGAGTGAGTCCACACACTATTATCATTATTCGCCCAAATAGTTTCGGAGTCACTAGGATTATCTATTTATAGGGCACGGCCATTAACGAGCCACAGAGGATATGGCTTCAGAATAGAAGGCATACTGCACACAATGATGGGTCTATATAATGAAAAGGTTGTTTCACATGCAAATCAACCGCAGGTCTCGACAGCACTAACTGTAACAGTTGACAAAGGATCAGGTAAAACTAGTCTAATGTCCAACAGCCCTTGTATGGGGGCTCATTCCCCAGCATGGAATTGTGGCCAAACAACAACATAATATTCATTAGTCTTGGGTCTGAGAGGCAAAATCTCATCAGATGGTGGTCTGTGGCTCAAATGCAGAATAATAATGGTCCTTGATGTGAGAAGGGTTGAAAACCACTGATTTATAGGCTACTTCTACCACACTACATCTCAGAGGCCAATATTGTACTTTTACTCACTGCTCCACATACATTGACCACTTCATCCCTATACACATCAGCCATTTGAAAATATTAGATACGCTCACAATGCAATGCGACGCGATGTAAGTCGTGTGCTTGTCGATCAGGTATTTTTATACATTTTAATATATCTATTTGAACTCTTGTGAAATGGGACATTCTGCATTGGTACTGCATTGGTGCTTTAAGTACATTTTGATGCCAATACTTTTGTACTTTTACTCAAAAATTCTAATACAGGTTTTTTATTTCTATCAATCAATCAATCAATCAATCGACTATAGTTAGACTATTGTCAGTATTGTGTTATTGATACTTTTACTTAAGTACAACATGTTAGTACTTTTTCCACCACTGCCTACAGTCCAAAAGGTCTGACTCACACATTGCTTGTCTCACTGAAGTATGCAAGCAATGTGGCTTATTTACTGTAGAGGTGTGTGAATGCTTAGTTGTTTTATTACCAGAACAAACAGGACTTTGTCGTGAATATATAGTATACAATACTCTACTGTAAAAACACACATACATCACACATTATTGCATTATGCCACTAAATGCATCTTAGTGAAAGGAGGGAATGAGTCTGAAGTGGATGGAAGAGGGATAAATAATATGATTACAGAGAGCCGGGGGTGATTACTATCAAACCACCAGGCACCATTAGTGCCAGGGCAGGGTCCATTAGATCTCACAGCCCCCTGCTCATTAGGAGGACCATTAGTGGCAACTGCTCTCTAACTTCCAGACCACCCACCCATTTTTTAAGTGGCAAAAACAAATGGACCACAGAAAGCTTTCATGGGCTGTTCACCGCTCACTCTCTCTCTCTGTGAGAACACAGCTGTGTGCCAGCCCCACTTTCAACCAAAGCCTCTGCTCTGTGGTTCTCACACCTGATGAGAAGACACAAAAACAGGAAGCAACCAGTGATATTATGTCTGCATATTATAAGCCATTTTGGGCTTGTTTTTCTCTAAAGTTGCTTGTAAATATTGGAAGTTGCAGGGATAAACCAGAGGTTCTCAAACATTTTCATGTCAAGGACCCCCAAATTAATATGTATTTATAGTTATACTATAGTTATACTAGCTCAGTGTGAATGGCCCTTTTTAGGCTGCTCAACATTGTCCGGGCGGTTAGCTCAACCGTCTGGGAACCTAGGCTGCTGAGCCAGGCTGACGGTGTGCCGCGGGTTCGACTCAAGAACCCGACAGCCTTTGACCACTTGTCTTCCCCCCCATTTCCTGTCAGTCTACTGTCAACCTATCAATAAAGGCAGAAAAAAATAATTAAAAAATCTTTAAACAGTGCCACTTTAGGTCACCCAGCAGTATGGCAGCCGTTCGTACCACAGACAAGACACACACACACAGCCAGTCATTGGAGCAGTTGGGCACCACTCAAAAACAGGCAGCAAGCAACCACACAACACAAGATCACAAAGTTCCACGGATGCAATTAGCAAAAGTGGCTGCCTCACACATACTAGCCAGAAAATTATCATAAACAACAATACAGAGAGGAGAGCATATTTCTGTATAACATCAAAGGTAAAAACACCATCTAATCCTATATAAATATGGATTTGAATGAAATGATGGAAATCACACAATTTGAGATCATGATGAAAAGAAGACAGTCAGGGTCAAAGTGTTATTCTGAAATGCAAATTGTACATTAGTTTGATTAATTACAGAAAGGAGGTCAGGTCAAATAATATTTTAGGCTGATCTCATTAATGTGCCACTGATAGGCGTGCAGGGTGGCAGACAGTGCCCCTAGTCCAATTATGAATCACTGCTGACTGGGGGCGTTGGCCTTCCATTATCATCCATTTAAATGCTTCTGGCTGTGTTTTCATTTCTGTTGTATGTAAAGCACTTTGTGAGTTCTCTCTGTGAGAAATAAAATGTACTTCTTTACTTAGCCTACTTACACACGCACACACACACACACACACACACACACACACACACACACACACACACACACACACACACACACACACACACACACACACACACACACACCTGTTGCTCAGGTGGCCTTGTGTATGTAGTAAAACATTAGCTGAAACTGGCCTTTGCATTCATTGAAACAAATAGCTATAAATGTGTTATTACAAAAGCATTGAGACTGCTAATAGGTTTATGATCAAAAACACAAAGTTTAACTTAGTATCTAGAGACCTCACATTTGTAACCTATTTATGCAACTTCATTAGTAGTAAATGTCTATCGTATATTAATATATTAAAATGTATATGCCATTAAATATTATAATCGATAATGATTTCTACATTGCAAAATCAAGGTGGAAAATCAGGAAATGATAGCGGAAACTATTAGGATAAAAGTGTAGGCTAAAAACAAGGCCAGAGAGTGAGTAGAATAGTCACACCAGAAAACGTCCACTGACTCCACACGACACAAAAAGTTGTCCCATACCTCCCCATTATGTTTAAGCAGCCTGTTCCAAATTCCAATCATGTCCTATAAAGACTGGTCGAAATCGACAGTTAGCCAGTTGATAATATCTGCTTTAACGTAGATCGTTAAAACGACAGCTTCTTTCTGAAAACAATTCATTATTTAAACTTACCGACTCCGTCTTCCGATTTCAACACCATTCTGTCTGTTGTGCTTCGGCGGGTCCGATGACTCCGATCCGCGCGTCAAGGAAGTTTGTTTTTAGGTCTTTTAAAGTTTTGTTCGTGCGTCAGAAGAAACCCTGGGTCCCAATGTGGCCAAACTGGCCAATATCGATGAATATATAAGATAGGTTTTTGTTTTATTGAACCACACGGTGTTGTTGTAGCACCGAGTCGAACAGAACGAGGTACCGGATGGGTTATTCTGTCCAGAAAGGAAAGAAGCTGAAAGGGAGTGGTTTGGAGACGGAGGGGACTTTGCTCCAGCCAATGCACGTCTGTCTGCTGTTGAGGCAGATGACGCGTTTATTACGCATTTACAACTCCGTAGTGTGACGGTGTCGCTGGTCCAGTGGTCCCCCACCCAAAAGAGAACAGATCTACAAGCTAACAACGCGTCGCACCGCGACTCGTTGTTAGCTTGTTAGCTTGTAGATCTGTTCTCTTTGGGGAAGGGGGGTCGGGGACAAACGACGCCCCCTAGTGGCCGGCCGTGGAAACGCATGCTGGTGATTGTTCTCACAACAGTGTGGAAGAGTGGGGGCAGGGAAGGTGATTGACACCCACAGACAGACAGACACACTGCTGTTGTGCTGACTGCTGCGTTTTTGCTGCACATGTTCATTAATCTGCACCACATCCATTTAAAAAACACAGGATTGTGGTTGAGTTTTTGCCTGTTAAAAAGAAATGGCGTTCTTTAGAACCTCTGTCTCGGCCAGGGGGGGTGTGAAGATCACACATGGAATTCTCAAACTTGTTGCCATAATACTGGAGCATGTTTAATTATTTCATAACTGGTTGCACATTCACTGCATGCCTAAACGAAGGCAAGGGAAGTGCTTTACGAAATGAAGACGTTGGTTTAGACAAAGATATAAGTTTATACAATAGATACGTTATAAAATGACATGATGATATGATTAAAATAGCCATTAAATACAGACCAGAATGGAAAATAAGATACTCTCAAATTTGTTCCAGATATGTGGTCAATAAAAACTGAACTCTAGACTGCTTCTCCACACTATAGTTTTGACTCTTGGGACAGAATGAAAATGTTTTATTTAAATTAAATTTTCATTTGACTCACTGACTGAGCAAGACTGTACACACATAAATTAGGTTAAAGCCTTCCTGCAGCTGGCCTGGGTTCGAATCTGACCGGAGGCTCATTGCTATTGCTGGCTGCATGCCATTCCCTCTCTCTCTCTCTCTCTCTCTCCCTCTCTCACTCTCTCTCTCTCTCTCTCTCGCTCAGATACAATGCCCCAAAAATAACAAAGGGAAGCCGTTGAAGAGGCTGAACAAGCCATATTACACACATGCTGGGTGTCATAAACTTATAATACTATGGTTCCCAATGGGCTCAACGAGGAATTCGATTTCAAGCCATTTCTGTGAACATTCTCTTTTATTACTGTATTCATTACATTGTGTATATTTGTCATTGTTTGTATTTTTGGATTCATGCATTTTTATTGTTCTTGCCCTTAATTATTATTTTGTATTGCATTTGCTGTACTTTATTACATAAAATCACACCTGTGTGAAGTGAAGGGTGCTCTTATCATCATATATCAACTAATTCTGGCCAATCACAATTTGCGTCCACACTTTTCTGCCCTCACTTTTTATCCTCAACACTTACTTTGCTCAGCCAATCAAATCATCTCAATTCCGTGCTCAGCCAATCAAATCATCGCTAGTTGCGAGCCATTACTATGTAACCCAGGCAGAACATGTCTGTCTGTCTGTGTGTCACGCTGTGACACCACCCGCCCGCCACCAGAAGGCGCAGCTGTATCACACACAAAAACACACACACACACACACACACACACACACACACACACACACACACACACACACACACACACACACACACACACACACACACACACACACACACACACACACACACACACACACACACACACACACACACACACACACACACGAAAACTTTAAAAATGAATCTAATTGTTATTGCAATTTACAAGCTGCGTTCGCTTCCCGCGTTCACGCGTCTTACTTGTATTCACACAAACACACAAAGCTGCATGGCATAGAAAAGGCTAGCACCCCTCAAACATTTCACTTTATTGTGGTAATTTCATCTTGGTGTTTTGAGGAGTGATTTCTATTTGTCTATATTGTCCTTTGACATTGTATTAGGGCATTATTACGCTATACTATACTGATGGTCGTCTAACAACTCCACCCTTAACTCCCCTCTTTAATTGGAGAATTGTTCTCCCTCTGAATTTGTGTCCCAGAGCTACAAGTCCTCAGTGTGGCACTAGCCAGTGCAACCCGAGCTTGTAGATCGGGTGGGTGTGTCAGTGGTTACTCATTCGCAACGGCTGCTATTGATTGCGATGCTGTCCTCTGTTTGTTTGTATATAACACGCCTATTGCCTGTAGGCTATTGTATCAGACCTGATGAAAAGCCGCCAGGGTCGAAACGTTGTACTTAATCTAATAAATGTTTCTATTGGAAGCTATTATACAGTGACTTCCGTTCCTATTTTCTTTCAGGTGTCAAATCGGTCCCAGAGAATATCACACACACACACACACACACACACACACACACACACACACACACACACACACACACACACACACACACACACACACACACACACACACACACACACACACACACACACACACACACACACACACACACACACACACACACACACACACACACACACACACACACACACACACACGAGGAAGCGTAATTTGCACGAGCAGGTTCCACCATGTCATCATGGCTGGATTGCACAATGTTTTATCATACCTGGCGTAGCTTTCCATCAAACAACATTTGCATATAGAGAAGAGGCCCTTGTCTTCTTAGTTTTGGTTCCTACTGGAGAAATTATCATCAAATACCGTACCTAAATTCACTGCAATTTCATAGCTGTTCACTGAGTATACAATGAGTGGGGCATAACTGTGCAATAGACTGGCTGTTTTAAGAAAACATATGAATGAAAACATCAGTTTACCAGCCTTCGATTCTTCTGTGATCATGAATAAACCACTCCGTTATTTATTACAGTGCTCAATAACGCTGTAATTCACAACAGCACATGAAGATGAATAATGTCTGTTTAACAGTGTCTTACAGTCATACAATATCATATTACTGCATCTGCCCCAGATGGATAATGTCTGTTTAACAGTGTCTTACAGTCATACAATATCATATTACTGCATCTGCCCCAGATGGATAATGTCTGTTTAACAGTGTCTTACAGTCATACAATATCATATTACTGCATCTGCCCCAGCCTGTTTGGTGGAATGTGGAATTTCACACCGACAGCCTCTAAATGACGCTCTTACGTTCTGGTCTGATCTGCTGTGTGCAAAGTGATTTAGGTCAAAACTATCCTTTTTACTTGACTTGCCTTTCATTTATTTTGATTAAAACCTGTAAAATCGAGACCAAAAACTGTGATTCACTCTCTGGTTAGGCCGGGGGTCTAATTGGCCCATAAAATGAAGACACATTGCTCGGAAGGACTTCATTTTTGCATGTCCTTTACCCACAAGAGGGGCCTGTGAATCCTCAGTTGTGCTCCCAAAGTCCAGAAGCTGACAATGAAACTCTGTGTGGAAGTGAGCGCGACCCCCGTCCACATAAAGATTCTATTCATTGTTTGGAGTTCCTCCATTGCCTCAAGCGCCGCAGTGCTGTGCGTCTGTGCTGGGACCCAGAAGACCCAGCACAGTGATGTGCGTCTGTGCTGGGACCCAGAAGACCCAGCAAACTCGAGGAAAAGTTAACCTTTCAACCAAAAGATCATGAAGTGATATCAATGGCACGAGAGAGTTTTGTCTACTTCCTGATCTCCATAAGTCATGTAAAAGCTGATTCTTTAAATGGGATGTTTATGTAAATATCCTGTCAACGTCATGTTGGATCCTAAAATGTTAAAAGATCTTTTGTTTGGGTATGTTAATTTGTTAAATCATGCATCCTCTTTATTCAGTTCAATGAGCAGGACAGATTTCTGAAAAGGGCAAACTCCTCCTTATTTGCTCTACAAGTATAGAAATGGAACCAAATGGATAATGGTGGTAAAGAGGGGCCTTGAAATTAAAAAAGTTTGAGAACCACTGCTCTATACCAAATATCTTTGCCAAAATAGCCCATCAACAAGCTCACAATGCGTAAAATGTTCACCCTAGAATAGGGCCACTAGGGTTCATGTGGTTAAATGCATTAGGTTATGAGACGTGACGTCATAAAATAGAACTGCTTGTGTGTTCGCGGCTCATGACGACCAAAACCCAGCAGAGGAAATATTCATAAACAAAGCCTTAAGTTTCACAATAGAACAGATATACAATATGCCTGCATAGTTTTGCTAATTCTTCCTGGCATTGTTCCTCAAGGCCAGAGTTCCCAACTTCCCGCAACCGCTGCAGTGCAGAATTCTCATACATTTTCATGTCAAGGACCCCCAAATTGATATGTATTTTATTTGGCCATGGAAGCCCATTTGAAAGGAAGAGAGGATTTTTGTTGAAATTATTCCAACATTTTCACAATTTTCTTTCTCCAAAAGTAGTAGATCCACAAGCTCACAATGTATCGCATTGTGATGTACAGAAGAATAAAATATGGTTCTGTATGTCTGTTAGCTCTGTTTACTTCATCCTGTGACATTCCTTCAATAAAAATTATAGTAAAATAAAATATGGTTCTTAATACAGTTCCTCATATTGCTGGGGATCCTGTGGAACCCCCTCCAGAATCCCACTTTGAGAACCACAGGTTTAATGAGTGATATTGTGATATATATAATTATTTTAAGCTTTAGTTAACCAGACAGATTTTAGGATCAAATTACGACGGAGGGTGGCTAATAGGTTAGGTAAGGTTCAAAACGTCCCCCTTGGTCAGAAGGATTACTCACATCAACATTGTGAAACAGCTTTCGTTGATTCTGTACCGTATATGTGAAGCATTGGAATGCATCAGGCTAGTGGATTAATGATGTTATGTGAGTAATAGGGCAGAACCTTTGGGCAGATTATTGTTCTCACGTTAGGGAGACACCGCCCTGCTGTAGTGAGAGTCGGAGACAGAGCAGCAGGGCTTGCTGCTGCTCCAATATGCCTGCCCTTATGTGGCGAATATGATTGTCATGTTGGACCCTTAAAGGTCTGTACTCCTCAGAGTTATGGGGGTCCATGGCCTAATGCAAACCGGGAGTCCTTGAAATACAAAATTAAGACAAGTTTGAGAACCACTGCACAGGTCAAGCAGAGTTCATCGCCCAACACTGAACCTTAGAAAGGAAAAGGCATTGTGCTCATAGGAATCTACTGGTTCCAGCAACACATGATCCATGTCAGGACTGCCTTTACTGCATTGTTCTAGCAGTGTGAAATGGGGGTGATGAAGTGGTCACGTCTCAATTGTGATAATGGAATTATACCCACACACAACGAGGTCATTTCTATTTGATATAAATCACAAGGACCGGTTAATATGCTAGCCCACGGACATAGGAGGTGGTGGAGTGACTGTTATTCATAAAGCAACAGTACACAAGGGTTTCTGTTGAGTGAATGCGTCCACGTGGATAGCTTTAGTTTGTTTAAATGGCCTACATGAGAAAAACAAACCTCAGTCTCGCCTCTCACATAGCCAGACAGACAACCCAACACAATCATAGGTGTAAATGCTCAGAGTGACCTCTACTGGCCATTTAAATAAATTGCAGTTATATGGCCCCAAACAGTGAGGAGAGGGTCATAGTAAATTACAGTATACAGTATGTGTCAGCTAGATAAATGGTAATAGGAGGTACTCCAGCACAACGGCAAAACAAAACAAATCATCCATGGCACGAGGTCCAGACAAAAAAGTAAAATAATTTGCATAATTGCCTCATATTTCCCAACATTTTTACAAAGGGAAAGCGGCAGCATGTAATTTAGGGCTGCTTTTCCGCTGGTGCCCTGAAGGGAAATATAATCTCTTGTAATGTGAAGTTCGAGTTCTGCTGACTTAAAACAAAAAGCTAATTACACAGCAGACAGCAGATCTATATCTCCCACCAGTTGGCACAACACCAATTTACAGGTGTAAGTATTAAGAGTTTTGGATGAAGCCAAAGAAACAACCTGTAATTTCTTTAGAGGGGGCTCAGGGGAGACATATATTTATACTTTGTTGTACGCCAAAGTATAAAATCAGACCAACACGTATAATTACCGACTTGAGTCATGTAATAACAAAGGAATATATGTAGTTGTCTTTTGTCACACAGCTTTTACTTTTGCTCAGCGTGTGCGTGCGTGTGTGCGTGCGTGCGTGCATGCGTGTACGTGGTTGGTTTGAGTGTTCCATTACGGTGCCTCAATATACACATCTTTCCAACAACATCAGTGGTTCTCCGTTAAAGTAGTCAAACTGATTTTGATGTTCTAGACAGAGTATTAACAGATTTTGTTGGGGACGCCCTGAGACCCACCGAAGGACCCCTGAGGGTCCCTGAACCCCACATCTACATGAGGTGCCACATGTTTACGTTCCTCGTCCTCCCCTTTTTCTACCAATTTAGTTATTCCCAAGTCCCCTTGTTACTATAGTACTCTAGTCCCTTGTCACTGCTGACTCCTCCTGGTTGGGAGGGTGTGGGCCGGCACCATACACACAAGATGACGACACCAGTCTGCTTATTTTCACCTGACAGTGAGGAGGTTCACAAAGTTTATCTCTCTCACATACGCAGCGCATGCACGCACACACTGACACACACACCCTCTTGGGCTCTGGCCTGTCAGAATGTTCACTGTGTGACCTCACTGATCAGACTCTTAAACGGAGGGTGTGAAATGCAGAGACCGCCTAATCGGAGCTGTAACCCCGCCTGGGACAAGTTACTCACTCACTGCTACTCTGCCCAGGGCTGTTCATCTTAGACATAGAGCATAAAATACTACTACAGTATATACTGTAAAACTAATGATCATTTACTTACTCCCACAATTAGTATCATCATCATAGACACTAGACAAAGAGGGCAACTGTTTTGTCCTTAAAGATAGGCTACATACACACAGTAGTTTGAGTAATGTGTTGCCTCAAGGCATTGCCAAGGTTGGTCTTGGGCTAAATGCCAAGAAAAACCAAGGTTATACAGTACAAGATCCTCCTTCTACCTCTAATGAGATAATGCACTGAAAGAAGTCAATCTTCAAATAGCTGGGCTCATGGGTCAACTCGTCAGAGCAAAACCCGAGACTGATATGAGGAAGGTGCTTCATGGAGGGCTCTGAACGGCGTGGCCAGTGTGTGGAACTCCAACCTCCTCCAACATACAGTAGATATCATCATGCTCAGCTTCACATATGCGACTGTAGAGGCATTCTCCTATATGGCTGTGAATGCTGGACCCTAAAGCCTGCCCTGAAGAAGTCCATGGATGGGCGCTATACGTGAATTATACTATACGTGCATACTAAACACCAACCGAATAAGCACCTTTAAAACAAACAAGCATCTACAGTATATATGGGTGGTTACCAAGGGTGAGTGCGAAAAATATATAGGCCCTCATTTATCAAGGCGGTGTACGCCCAAAAATTGGCGTACGCCAAGATCACCGCCATTTTCGGCATTTATCATTCCAGCGTGGGACGTATGCCAGGCCAAACTTCACGTCAGGTCGGGACTCGGGAGCTGTCGTTGACTTTATCTGCACCTGTTTCTCTGTCGTAGACAAGCGGAGGAGCATTGTCTGATCTGCTGACAGGCATCTAAAGTCATGTATTCACTCCTAATAGCTATAAAACTAATACATAATACATGTGAAATATTTCCAACTGTACAAGCAATTAAAAACAAGTAGGCTATTACTCACAGGGTTAAATAAATATCCTACAAACCTATTCCATTCATGATGATGTAACTGTGATATGTGATTAATGTAGCCTATACTTGATAAAGGTTCCGTTGTAGCCTCACGGAATAATCCTACTGGGGTTTCTTTCCAGTGTGCCAAAATGCACAATAGGTGCGTGCACTGCATGCGTGCATGCATGCGCGGACTAGGGCATTAAGCAACTAGTCGACTAGTTTACTAGTCGACTAGTAAATCCACTAGTCGACCTTGTTGGTACTAGTTGACTAGTTGATAAGAAAAGAAAAAAGAAAGTTAATTTTTTTATTTTTTTATTTTCCCCGATTTTGTAGGCCTCAAGATCAGGTAGATTATAGTTATAGTCGACATGTACACAGTTTTTCAATGTACAAATATTTATTTCCAAAAAAAAAAAAGTTTATTATTATTATTTATTTTTTTACATAATAGGTAGTTAAACAACTAGTCGACTAGTCGACTAGTAAACTAGGCAACTAGTCAACTAGTAAAAATGACTAGAAGTGAATGCCCGCCGCGGACATGACACATTGACATGCAAGCGAGGCGAGAGGGGGAAACGTTTTTATTGGCTTTCCATCATGTAACGATGGTTCATACATAGTTTGGTCATATTGCAGTTGTTCATGTCGCAAAAACAAGGGCGAGGCTTGATTTTGTAGGGCATGCCAGATTGATTTCAGCCGTCACATTTATCAATGCTACGACCGAAATGACGCAAGGATCAGCTGTTTGCGATCACTTCGTAAATGCCATGCCGATGTGAGCGCACTCGCTCGAATTTGAGGCAGAATTTGCACTCCATTGATAACTGAGGGCCATAGTCTGGCTGGAGAATGAGTCTGGTCACTGTCTGGGAGCAGAAAATGCCAAATAAATCTGTCAGGCAACATTACTTTTATTTTTCTTCCTTCATGTGCAGTTCTCTTACAAAACAAACAATATAAATAAACATATTTTGTCACCATAATAAGTTTGCATCCATTCATAGCTTTGTCTCCATCCAGCATTGCTACTGGGCAGTACCTCCTGCAAGCCAGTTTTACAATAAGCTGATTTTGCAAATGGTTGAAAATATACAATGCTGCTGCTGACAATGCAGCTTGTGCCTTCAGAACAGAAACAGCCAGAGCCAAACATATCTTTATATCCACAGCCACAGGAGTCATTTCCATGTCAACGAGCACGAGCAAAGCAGCTATTTGCCTCGCAGAAGACAGGACTGGTACTTGTGCTGATATTCATCGGCTAATTACTGTCACATCTTCCTTAAAGGGCCAGATCTTACTTTAATGAGGTTTAGTATACAAGAAACACTTTCCTGGGGGTTTTATGTGTGCAATATGTGTTTTTTGATATTTTAGTCATGGCGCCATGTTCATGCCCAAAATGTGTCAACATCTCCACAAGGAGGGGAAGTGCACTAAATGTTCATTGTAGGAATTCAACAATCCAGTCAAATCCTAGTCAAACACAGACTTCTGTGTTAGAAATACTATTAACATTGAGTGAAATGTCCCTTTAAGCAGCAGTGCTACAATCAAAATGTGCTAGCCTGGCTCCAGCCCTGAATCGCTACCATTAAAAAATATATGTCCTGGCGAAGTGAAACGATGAGTGTCTGGCTAAGAATGACTCCCACACTTACGCCCGAGTTATACTTGGTTGTGTGCTGTGTCGAGTTATACTTGGTTGTGTGCTGTGTCGAGTTATATTTGGTTGTGTGCTGTGTCGAGCAGCAACGGAAAAAGCCGATCTACAAGATCTACAACGCGTCGCAACATACCACGCGAGCGTTGTGGATTGGCTATTATTAACACTGTGCGTGTATGAATGAATCACTCTTTACACCATTCAAATACTCTTAAACACAACTGAATACATATTGAAAACATAGGAGGTATGCGAACACCGTTGTTTTGTTTTAGAGTCTAACAAGCATGCTGACAGATATGTCAGATTGAAATATATTGTACATTTTTTATCCCATACTCAGCCTTCATTTGCCTGGACTAAGAGGCAAATAAAGATATGTAGGTTGAAATATACTGTATATTATCACATTTTTGAAAGATCTTGAAAGTATGAGAACTACTGATTTAGAAGGCCTTTGTAGAATCAGCCTCATGCAGGTCTTAAAGGGTTAACTGGCATGGTGGGCCGAGGTCACCACGAGTGACCTACTGCAACTCACCAAGTCAAACATGGATGAACCGATGCTGCCAAACATGGTTTGCTTCAGGTTGAGGGTCGAGTATATAGAGGATCAATATACAGTATCCAGGTGCAAGCCAAACACAGAACCAGGTCGAGGTCTATATCTGCCTAAGAACCAGCAGGCCTGGATCAGCTCCTAGTATCTGACTCCATCTGTCGGTCAACACTTAGGCAACACAGAGGAGAACATACATGTGACAACATGTTGTCAGTCACGATTGACATGAGATGACCTGATACCCGAATGGTAATTGGCACATGCCTCATGCGCAAAATAGCTTCTTCAGCGTGTACCCTGGGCCTGTTGGACTCCCAGCCAGACTGGATGTCAATCCCCTAGCTGCTTTCTGTCTGCCTTTCCTTTCTCTCTCTCACTGTTGCAATACAAAAATAAATAATAACAAATAATAATGATCAGTATGGACACAGTCAACATCCACTGTCCTGCCAACGCATTAATAATAATAATAATAATAGCTTGACTTTATATAGTGCCTTTCATGAACCCAAGGACGCTTTACAAAATGTATATAAGTGTCTTTTCAAGGCAGCCTTAAAAGAGTCTAGTGTTGGAGCATGGCAAATCTCTATTGGGAGAGAGTTCCACAGGGTGGGGGCTGCCACACTGAACGCTCTGTCCCCGAAGGTTCGCTTGACTGCCTTGGGGACAGAGAGGAGGTCCAAGTTTGTGGATCACAGGTTCAGTGTCACCTGATGTGTTCTCAGCCAACTCCCTTCCCACACTTGTTCACCGCGGCGGTTTTCCATAGTGGTATGCGGTGGAATCTTGGATGTTGTTCGAGTTCTTTTCAAGCCACACAAGGGTACAGCAATGAGAACTTGATAAGCCACATTAGTACAAGTGCTAAAATAATGAACGATGGGTTGAGGATCGACAGGAAGGGAGTCGGGACGAGGTAACTTATTAACGTAGTGAAGTCTTTTCATTGCAGCTTTCTCAATGAAATTCACTCAAAAAAGCTCAACCCCCCATGAGAAATGGGTGTGCCCACTACAACCACCCTTATCGTCCATGGTTTCATAACCAGACTTATACACACACAAAAACAAATGGCCATAAGTTATAACAAATTAATAACGGACACCAAACAGCATCAAACTCAATAAACATGCTCTCCAGATCAACCAACATGCACACTTCACACAACCATAAACAATAAATGTGGGCAAGCACCAAGTCATGCTGGGAAATCCTTCGGTGCAGAATTGCCACACCCTGGAACACTAAAAGAATTAAATAAGAGTTGATCACATTATATTTTCTCGTTGTTTTGTGAAAAAAAATTATAAAATAAAAGTGTAAGCGATTACAAAAAGAAGAAAAAAACGGAATCACTGTCATTCATTCATTGTATCACTGTCATTCATTCATTCATTCATTCATTCAGCATCCATTCATTCATTGTATCACTGTCATTCATTCATTCATTCATTCATTCATTCAGCATCCATTCATTCATTGTATCACTGTCATTCATTCATTCATCCATTGTATCACTGTCATTCATTCATTCATTCATTCATTCATTCATTCATTATCTTTATATATCCTGCCTGAAGCTATGAATATGTAGAATGTGCACAAGAATCTAAGTGCCATTTTGAGTGTGTTTTAAAGGCCCACATGCTATTGAGTTACAGTATGTAGTGTACAGATAGTGACCTTATATATAGTGTTACTTAGCCCTTGCTGTCCCACCATTAGTGAAACATGAATCACTTTAATGATTCACAAGTAAAATAGAAATAAAAAATAACAATTCAAAAGCAAAAACACACTTGGGAGTTCTTGCCTGTCACGGTCTTGTTGTTGTTGTCGTGACATTAAGCACAGTAACTCTGCTGTCACTGCATTCTTGACACCAGCGAAATCCGGTTCATGCTTACATTTTCACTTCCCCACCATGTGGGGAATGTCATCTCTCACATGTCACTCCACTGCTGATTTACCTATTGCGACATCACGAGGGCGGGAGCGACACTCTGGACAGATTTCAAACCACATGCACCAACTCAGTGAAGCCCCCCATGGACGTTGGCCTGTTTAACAACAGCCGTCCTCTTACTTGATGATCACATAGGTTACATACGCTGCTAATTATGATAAGTTACTGTGCCTGTCTATAAGACAAGTCCCTAAGTATTATTAGGGCATAGTCCTATAACTGTTGTATATGTGTAGCCTATATTATCTTTTTATTATTCTATTTTATTTTCTTATTCTTCGTTATATGTAGCACAGTCTAATCTGCGGGTCCCAACAAAATAAAGTAGTTTGGCGTTCAAGTGATCAAAGTTGAAGCCTTTGGGCCCATGCTTAACACGGTCTAGAGTAGAGACAGGAAACAATAAGCCAACACATGTATATCCTGCCCAAAGGTTTAATACGTATTGAAGCAGATTCTTGACAACTTGTAAAACAGTCATTCAGAGGTCAATGACCATAGGACAGTGAAGAAAGCAGGAAAGATCACGTGAGACCCAACTCCTAACCTCAGCACCTGCTTCGAGGTCCTGCCCCCGGGTGGGAGATATGCTGTCCCTCTATTCAAGAAGGCAAAGGGCAGTGCCAGTTTCATCCCCTCAGCCATTAAGCTCCTTAATAAACACAACCCCCTAATAGCTGATCCACCTCACCTGGTCAAACTGGACTTGCTTGCTAATGCCAACTCCCCCCGGACCCCCCACACACACGTGCAGTCGCGCACGCACACGCACACGCACACGCACACGCACGTTGGCAGGTGCCTGGATGAGCTGGACTCTGTGATAATAGCTTCTATGGACATACAGTACACATACATGCGCACACACACATGGAAGCACACACAAAGTAAACACATTATGGACATTCCACAAGTGTGGAGAGGACATTGCTTTATTTTAAAGACCCTTTTAAATGTAGAATTAAGTAATAGGCATACCTCTTATAGAATTACTTTGCTGGATGTTTTAATTGTGGTGTATATTTATGTATCGTCTTGTCTTGAATGCATTGACCTGAGCAAAAAGAGTGGAAGATAAATGACATCTAATCTAATGTAATTAAGCTCAATTTATACTTTGTCTTATGCCTGTAACCTGTACCCAAGATAGCCAATCCAGTGATGCGTGGTGAGCCTGTAGATCGGCTAGTTCGGCATGCGACACCGTCGTAAAACAGAGCCTGAATTAGGCTGGGACGGATTAAGACTTGCACTAGGAGGCCCTGCAGGTCAATTACGCAAACATCTTAGAAATCCTTGTCAGCTCTATTAGTCAGACAGCTTAGAGCTACAGGAGGGTAATGTATAGACAGAAGGGCCCACATATTTGACTGTTAGTGTTAACCTATACATTTTAGTAAATTGTAGATCAGTCTTGGGGACTAGGGGCCAACCCAGGGGCCTCTGCTAGTCAAGGGCCCCTTGGCACTGGCCCTGTTTGCCTAGGTCCATAATCCGGCCATAGAATTATAGCTTTATGCTTACATATTCTGACGTATGACGTTGTCTCGCACCCCAAAAATAACAGATCAACAATCTACAGTCACAATGCGACAGGTTGTGAGCTTTTAGATGGGCTATTTTTGTGTCTTACAAGTTATGACAAAGTATGAACCAGGCTGGCCTACAACACTACTCTGCATCGACAGGCTTATCTGTTTTGAGCTGATGATGCCCAGTAAACATCCAGACACACACACAGCAACTAGTGGAATGCAGACGAGAGGAATCTGTCTCACACAGTGGAACACATAACTTCACCAAGGAGGAATTTGAGGGCTGGAAAAGCAGAAATGGAAGTGCAGCATTTGCATGATAAAGAAAAAATTTATATCACTCAAATCTACTGTAGCACTGTGTGCAAAAACAACACAGATATAATAAGTTTGTCTCCATCTCAAAGTGTGTGTGTGTGTGTGTGTGTGTGTGCACGCGCCAGTACAGATTACACCTGTTTAGTACTGAGTTAGCAGGGCTTTCTTCCTCCCTGGACTGGAGTTTAAGTAGTGCTTAAAGAGAGTACCGTATAGCTACAACAAGCTCTATTTTTGTCAGCCTATCTGTTATCATCTCTTGGGGAAGCCACGTGTTTTTGCTATTGCTCATGCACTATCATGCCTGCACACACACACACACACACACACACACACACACACACACACACACACACACACACACACACACACACACACACACACACACACACACACACACACACACACACACACACACACACACACACACACACACACACACACACACACACACACACACACACACACACACACACACACACAATACTACAGTATGTAATTGCATTGCATTCCGCTGCACACGAAACCTGTTGCTCTATATGTGAAATGTTGACCGAGACAAGAATGTCAACAGACTAGCTCCTGCTCTTACAACAGACATGCCAGACACACATCATGATCCAGGTGCTTTAAGGTAAGCGCTGGTCTGCAGCAAGGGACCTAGTTTCCTATTATGAACAGACAATAAATCATGATGCGACGCAGCATGTCATTAGGAAGGCTGCGCCGCCTACTGTACCATCTTCACTTATAATGTATGTACATATAGCTGCTTCCCTGAGCAGACAGCCTTACCTGAAAAATCCTGGACGAGTACCGCTGGACACAACATCGCCTGGAAGCTGGACACGCAAAGTTCACTCACTGAACCCATGGCTGCAGTCAGACGAGTGCTGTACGTGTGTGTGTATGCTGTATGTGTTGTATGTATTGTGTGTGTGTGTGTCCAAATAATCGCTCTCCTAATGATTCACACAGGAGAGTGGTGTGGAGAGAAAAGGGGGCCGGTGCTGCCGAGGCCAGCCCCCACGTGGAGAGGCTCGGTCTCAGCCAGGCACGCTGACACTGTACCGTAGAAGGCTCTCCTCCCAGGTGGTGCACTCTGTCGCTCTGTCCAGAGTAATCCCTGATGTGTGATCCCTAATCCCTGATGAAACCTTCCTCTCCTTTCTCGCACCCTCTGACTCTGACTTCGCATTCAAAACCTTACAGCCCTTTTCAGTGCATTCATTTCACTTCTGCTTTCTCCCTCTTCCCCTTTTGTGCTGTTCTTCTTTTACTTTGCCTTTCTGTCATTCTCACTCACTCACTTTACCCACTCACTCACACTGAGCTCTCTCTCTCTCTCTCTCTCTCTCTCAGTCTCCCCCTCCCTGTCTTTCTGTCACCTCTCTTGTGTTCCCTTGCTACTTGCACAGTAACTCTACAAGATATTCTTAGACCTAACAGACTGCACACAAACACAAAAAATAAACCCAGGCACATTCTGGACAAAATCTCCCAACCGCCACCCTCACTATATTCATGCAGGCTCACACTCAAAGGATTACAATGGAAATAAGCTATCAGGCTTTATTGTGTCCTTTTGACAAATATATGTTCATGTACACATGCATTTGTCAATAAAAACTTTCTCGCTCTCGCTCTCACTTCAACAGACTCCCTGCAAGCATACGTACAATACTGTATGTCGCAAAATATGAAGTGAATAAAACAAATAAATAACACACACACAAGTACCAAGTGGTGTTTGTGTGTGCATGTGTGGGGGACATGGCAGCCAGTTAGCCTACATCAGCACGCCATTCTAGTTCAGTTTCATCTGCCCTCTGTTGTTCCAGTGATGCATCATTTGGCTTCTAAAAGTAAATCAAGATTTCATAGTTGCTTGGCAACAGATGGGGAGATATGATTTGTTCCTTGATGGAAACATTTGTCTTAATAATGTTCTTCGCTCTCACACTGTTCATAGAAAGCCAATATCACAGCCAGCTCTTCACAATGCAAAGCCACATGCTTGCACGTATGCAACACACACACACACACACACACACACACACACACACACACACACACACACACACACACACACACACACACACACACACACACACACACACACACACACACACACACACACACACACACACACACACACACACACACACACACACACACACACACACACACACACACACACACACCATTTTAGGCAATTTTGACTATTGCTATTTTATTTTGAACCCTAGTCTCTCAAGACAGACTGATGTCAAATTCAAGGAAAAGATCGAGGGCGGTTTTTCCTTTATTTTTTGACGATGGGTTCTCAGATTGTTTGAACCCTAACGCTACAGCCTTCATTATACATAGTTGCATGCCAGTGTTACGCACTGAAAATACAATTTACAAGCTTGTAGATCTGCAAGATCGGGTTGTGACACATCAAGCACGCAACGCAACTAATTATGAATTGGGCAAAACTCGAACCACAAGCACTAAACCAACCTCTACACTCATAGTCCTAAGACTAGACACTAAATATTTTTCTAATGATATGCCTCCCCCCCCCCCCCCCCCCCCAAAGCTTTTAACCATAAAACCACAACGTTATTTTTTATTTTTTTTATACTACCGTATAATTTCACTTCGTATTTTCAATTTCCATTGTGAAGGAAAATGGAAATGATCACTTCAGTGGTAGAATGGGCACGATTCAGCTTCCTCCCGTCAGGCAACAATGACCACTCTCATTCGGTGCTCGTCACACACAGCAGCTTCCTTATTCTCTGCCAGTTGGGTCCCTGCTGCAGCCCAGTATGGAGAGCAGAGTGATAATGACGGAGCACAGTGGCACACTGCAGAGTGCCACAGTGTGGAGCTGGTACGGGCTGATAGAGATGCTATGAGGACAACGTAACACCCATAAGCTGTGCCAGCAGAGCAGGTCCAAAATTTTACTCGAGTAAATGTACAAAAGTATTGGCATCAAAGTTTACTTACAGTACCACCAACAGTAGGAATGAAGTGCTCAGTATGAATGACCTATAAACTTTAAATTAGCACGCAACATGTTGTGAGTGAGCTTGTAGATCAACTATTTTTCAAATAGCCAAAACATAAATTAGGGCTTAAGTGGTTAACGTGTCTAAATATGAAAAGTAACTACGAAAGTGTTTTTTTTCTTTTCCTTGTGCACTAAGGTTCATGCACACGTTATTTGTATTAATCCATTTGTAACTCTTGGATTTGTACATGCTTGGCTTGAACACGTTTGTATTGGTATTCTCTCTGGTTTTACTGTGCATCCTAGATGCAGCTGCATCCTAATTTATGGTCTGTCATAGCAGGTTGTCTATTTTCGGCACGTGACTCCGCCGTATGACAAGTTAAAAATCTGGCTTAGATGTCACTTTGCTTGAAGGCAGCTGTCAGTGGAACCATGTACCGTGGAATTCAAAACACCATGATTAGACTCTGGCAGTTCAGTTGTGTGCATGAGGCAAGGAGGAAGTCTTCCCCGGTGAGTTGAAAAGTACAGCAGTGTTAAAATTAGATTTTTACTGTGACGCAAGTGCTCCACACTCTGTTCCCTTCCATTTATCATTATGACATGCTGGTTTCTAAAATGGGACTGAGGGCTCATATAAGTGGAAATTCAAATATGTGTTTTTTTCTGAAATGACTGATATTATATTGTAATAATGATATAGTGTGTTTGTTTGTTCTGTAGGCACCTGCGGCTGCTCAGAGAGATGGTCTCTCTGAAACAGAGAGACCATCTCAAAACTAGAAATATGCACTTAACCGGATGCCTGTTTGTGTTCGACAGGCAAAGCAGCAACATGCATCCACACCCTGGCACTGAAGGATGGGGTGTGGATGGTGCATAATGTCTTTGCGTTTGGGGATGTGGATGTGGATGTGAGAGTGTTGACACTAAGCTGAAGCATCCGCGTACCATGGACTGTTCTCCTGGGCAGAACCTGCTGTAAGTGACTGATTCCTACAACCACAAGACAAAGGTCATATATCCAAGTACAAAGCAGTGTAGAATGTTAGCAGGGATGGGCGAGGCCGGTGACACATTGCTGGGGCCCAGGTTCTCAAAGTCCAGCTTCAATGCTCTTGGGGGCCTTCGTGGCCCAGGGAGGGGGTCCAGCTATGTGGCTGATACCAATAACCACCACATTCAAGTCCATTCAAGTATTAAGGGGCAAACATTGCTAATTTCTCAGGGGAATGAACAACAGTGGCAGGCTGGCAGCTAGTGGTTTAGCACTGTGGAAGCTGGGGTTCAATACCTCCATGGTGCATGCATCAGCTTTGGCCAGGTGCTCCGATGAATACAATAGGGACGGCTGGGAAGGTGAGCTCTGTCACTGCACTAGTGACTTCTAGTTTGGCCAAGGCACCTGTTCAGCAGGGAGAAGTACTGGGAGGGATAGCGTGTTCATTGCACTTGTTGTCTACTACACCCTCCCCAGAACCAACGGTAGGGGTTGGCAGTGACTACCTACATATGGGTGAACTGACAGCAACTAACCAATTGGGGAGGGGAGAGGAAATTAGCAGAAAATGTACATCGAAGCTTGGTGGCTGCTGAGAGGTCCTTTCCTCTGTACACAAAACATGTAGATACTAGATAGGGTTAGAAGTTCTTTGACAGTTATACATGCACCCCACCAAGTGGACATGACATGTAACAGCACCTTTCTGTTTCAGGTAATACAGCTACCAATTCTTCTTGCTGTAGAATATACAGTAACTGCAGTTCGTGCTGCAAACCTCACATGAATTCAGCAATGGCATATACACTGGAATACCACAAGGGGGACATAGTATAGGCTATGCAAATGTTGCATGAAAATGTATTGCTGGTGAATTAAGTAAGAACACTACAGCAGCAGCAACAACAAAAACATCAATCCCAACAACAACAACAACAGTGCAGAAACTCTTAAGAAAATAAGCTGTGTCTTCTAGAACAGTGCTTTGGTGGTTCCCAAACCTTTTAGCTCAAGACCCAAAAGAGAAATTAGACGTTTGCCCTAGACCCAAACTAGTGAAAATAGCATTGTGAGCTTGTAGATTGGCTATTTTCACTACTTCTTAAACATTAGTTTATGAAACTTCTTTAAAAAAAAATCACACCCTTGTGAATTGAGAGGCGCTCTTATGATCGTACATCATCATGACGTAACATGTCGATTTGCTCAGACACATATCGTAAATTCTCCATTCATTGTCAATGGCATTTAATGTTTGTGTTACAACAAAACAGTCGATTTGCTCAGACACATGACGTAAATTCTCCATCCATTGTCAATTGCATTTAAAATTAATGTTTGTGTTAGCACAAAAATCTACACTATAGCTGAATATAGGACCCTCAAAAAAAGATTTCTTTGTGAAATTAGTTTTTATTTTTTTAATGTTTTGAAATAATAAACCCACAAAGGGTTTCCAGTCCCCAGTGTTTGGGAACCAGTGTTCTAGAACAGACTGAGACAGGTTGAATATAAGCTGGCTGTGTCTTGGTGGGTCTCCCACTCAGCAGCTTAATATAGCATCACCTCTACTGACTAACAATCGCCTTTGTTTGTGTGCGTGTCCTGTTATTGATTTATGATTTCTTGACACATCGTACACAAAGACAACAATGATATTTTGCAGGAGGAAGTGAGAGGAGGAGGAGTAACTCTGCTGTATAGCACTCTGCAGATTTTCCTCTCCAGTCTTTTTTTATGTGTTCATTTATGGGCCCCAGATACCCTGGCTGTCTGTTAGGTTGCACTCACATTTTCTTTCTCTGGCATACTGCAAGTGTCAATCACTTGTGTGTGTAGTCGATACGTTTTTTTCTACTCTGGACTTTTGCCATTTATTTGTATCCTTGAAGTGCCAGGTGTAAAACCAAACCAGAAAATCTACTGATGTTTTTATTTTGCCCACTATGGAGGGCTGTCTAGTGTCCATCTTTCAGAAATAAGACTTACCAGTTCGCTTACAAGGATAGCCTACAATAATTCTATAGCCACACCACCAACCGCCTGTCTCTATGCACCACACCTAGGAGTCAACCACCAGAACTTCCTCTGGCATGCGCGCAGACAGCAGCGTTGCCCGATTTTGGCGAGAGAAATAAGCAAGCAGGTCTATGAAAACAAGCCACAAAAGAAGCGTCTATTGGCTATTTGAAAATAGCCGATCTACAAGCTCATAACGCGTTGAAATGCAACACGTTGTGAGCTTGTACATCTATCTTCTAAATAAAATCTTGGGAAAAAGTTAAACATTTCAAATATTCTTTGAAATACATAAATCTGGTATGGGGGTCCCGGGTCTCTGGCACAAAATGTTTTTAGATTGTGGGGGGAGGGGTGGACAAATAATACTATTAGGAAACAAGCCCAAATAAGCAACTGCACTTTAGAAACAAGCCCCAAAAACGCAACCAGCAACTACCAATATTTACAAGCAACAGAAAAACAAGCCCAACGTCGCTTATAATAAGCAGACATGGCAACACTGGCAGACTGACAGCAGAGAGTGGCAAATTGCACGGATAAAAGGATGAAACAGCAACAGATGACACCCCAGAGTGTAGCAAAGAGAGGCATGTGAGGTGAGTCTAGAAACCAAGCCAGAAGCTACACCTATAGAAAGTGCCAAGATGGCTAGTTTAGACTAGCACCTATAGCAACATTCTCACAGCAGAATGAAAGAAGAGATGAATGTGGCAGCTCTTCCCTTCTCCTGGATTATTTATTCCACAATTTAATCATGCTGATCATCCATCCATGTTCATGTCCAACACAAGGAACAATAACTGAATAACACCAGGCCTTGCTGATTCTACATGACTTCAATAAAGGTCTGTTTTGTACTCTCAAGCCCTGAAAGCAGAGGGATTCATTTTATACACTCTCCTTCTCAGACCCTGAATATGCTGAATCGTCAGTGCTCAGGGAGAGAGATAGTATGATATGGCATAGCCATACGTATTTTCACTGAAATCCATAATGTGCCAGTGATTTTGTCAGGACATCTCAGGGTGTCAGGGTGCATGTTATTTGAATGTGCTGAAAGGCACAGTATTATGGTTGTTACAAAATAATGGCTGAAGTAACTTGAACTTGTGAAAGAGGACATTATACAACATCTTTGTACAAAGACAGTCTCTTTTATGTTTGAGGCGTTTGATAGCATCTAGAGGGTAGACTACAGACTAGATGAAATCTGGCAATGAGGCCATTGCTGCAGGTTCTATTTTGAGATGCATTAAGATAGCAACAAACTAAACCGATAAATAATTGAGACCTGGGCTCTATGTAATCAGGCAATGAATCATACCCTGACAGTATCATGGGTCATTCACTGTATACATATACCTATAGTGATGTCATGTCAGGTCTGAATTTCCTGTAAGGACAATTATAAGGTTCCAATAATGACTGCTGTGATTGCTGTCTGTCTCTCAGAAGTCAGTGCCATTATGATAATATCAAAACACATGACACAATGTTACTGAATGTCGTCGATAATAAAGGCAGCTAGTGTAAATTATTTACAGCATCAAGTAGCCTATTAAGCATAAAGAGTAAAATGTTGAGGCTTTTTCAACATGCATTCAAAACTGACAACTGCTGTTCATTCATCATGCAAACCTTTATCCTACAGTGAACCACAGAGACTACCTCTGTTTATTTAATACATGACAAAAGATTATCTAAAACTCGTAAATGAGCTAAAGAGAGAAGACTGCGTGGATCTCCAATTCATTTCAACAGCAGCTACATCAAGGAATTAGGTAAAATATCCACAGAACCCTGTAAGAAAGATACATCACTCTCAAAATTGAACTTGGATGACTTTACAGAAGATCATACAATTAAGGCGATCGGCAACTCCGCGATCAAAACACGCTGTTTCACGTGGTCTTTGTGAACTAATAGGTTATTATGAGAGAACATGCCTGTATCTGTATGATTCTGTGCTAAAGGGAGGGTTGGATATCATCATATCATATTTAAACAGACCCACCGTATTGCTGCTGCCCCTCCATCCTCCTGGTGCTGATGCTGCTGCAGAGCAGACTCACTCCGCCGTCCGTCCAGTCCGGGGGCTTCTCTTCTCTCTAGTCTCGCCACCAAGCAGCTGCTACAACCCGGATACCGTCTGCCGCTGTCTGCGGTGCGGTGCACCGTGCCCCACCCCCGCTCCGACTCGGTCGCACTCCAGTCTGTCCAAATGTGTCTAATTATCCACTATAGGAGGTGACTTTTCAGCTGCAACGTGTCGTTAATAGTGTGACAGTCAGTCAGTGACAGCTGATTCTGGGCTGGGCTCAGTGGGTTGGTTGGAGGCTGTCTGATAGTCACAGAAACAGAAACATTAAAACGCCTGCGGTCCCAGAAACATGAGCCCATGCTGGCTGGCCCCGCCCATCACAGATGATTCGTGATGTCATGTCACACAGTGGAACTTTTCCGTAGCAGGAGGGCGGTGTCGCTCGCCAAAAAGAACAGATTTGTACTTACCTATAGGGCAGTAGCGTAGCCGAGTACTCACGTTCAACTTCAACCCCTTGCACACACAAATACAAAACCTGGGAACTGACCAATACAATCGCCACTGAGCAGCTTCACTGGAGAAGGTAGTGAGTTAGGGGTTCAACGTCAGTGCCTTGCTCAAAGGCACTTCAGCAGGGTGTTGTTGAGTTGGGGGTAAGTGGTGACTTCCCCACAGATTTTCTCTGCCGGTGGAGGGAATCAAACCTGGAACAAGTTCATTCCTCTAACACTGATCTAACACAGCCAATCTACAACATGAACATTTTTGTTTATCCTTTATTTGCATGTTATATTAACCGTAAAAACTATTTTAATAAATAGGCCTGTTTATTTCAATTGGATTAGGCTATTTTAGGTAAGATTAAGATCCAATTTGTCATCATACTACTAGTATTTGTCTGAAATCTATACCCTTGGGCCTTTCCAATTATCTTGTTATAAAGACTGTTTCATGTTCCACACACCATTGTGTGTACAATCATGTTGTCTGCAATACAATTCACTTAACATTTAATAGAAGTAAAACACTAATAATTACACAGCTGTATTCACAAAAGTCACAACTTTATTGCACCTGTATAGCTAACTACATACATTTTGGTAAGAGCCACCAAACTCTCTTCAGAAAAGGCAATGCAAAATAGAACCATCAATCATTCATTCACACACACACACTTGTAAATACCTGCCTGTGTCAGTTTCTTTTATAAATCAACTTCACTGCCCATGAACGTGTTCTATGAAATTTCATTTCAGATTTCAATGAGTTGTCAGGACCTTTCTTACTGCACACGCACTAGGTTGACACAGGGCTGTATGTCTTGCATGAAAACAGACAGCTCTCAAACAAAACAAAACACATCTGCAGAGAAATTCTCAAGTTAACACCCACAGACTGCTCTGAATATTACTAGCACATTAAAGATTGGTTGTTTTCTTTAAATTATATTTATATATCATGTGAAATCCTAAAATTGTTATAGCCAATCCAAGGCAACATCTCTATAATGACAGGGAAATAGGTGGGCATATCTTTACAGCAATGGAAGTGAACAGAGGAAGCACAATGTGAACTGTACAGTCTTCTATAATGGCAAAGCATCTTGTATGACATTAATATCTCTATATACTGTATCTGTTCCCAGTTAAGTGGAAGGTGTTCCCGTGTTTTCCCTGCATCTGGATTACTTGTATAAAAAACAGTTTCTACCAGATAAAACTGTACATGGCGGAAAATAGTGACGCAGAGCAACTATGAAAAGCGATTAACTGTGTGACAGTGATCTGGGTGGGGGGATATGGTAAGAGATTGAGCTGGGATGGGGTATGACTGGGTTCCTGAGGCTCAGCCCAGTTCCTAGGTCACCAGCTTGACTGTCAGAAAATTGCATAGAGATAAAGACAGGGAAAAAAGAAGTTACTAGCATCTTGCAGCCTCAATCTAAACACAGTGCCTACGTAGTAATAACCCTTTTATTTCCATTCACCAGTAAATAGATTGTGGTAAGGCCTGTTATAGACAGAGGAAATCTGTCAGTGTTTAGACACAGGACTGGTGAGGTGAGCTACATGCACAGTAAACTCCTCAGTGTTCATTTAAACAGAGTGTAACAAATAGGTGGATTACTCAAATAAATCTTTCTGAATTTGCCTTCTGAAAATATTTTGACAGGGATACTCCATACAAGATTTGAGTAAAATATTTCATCATGGTCTTTTTTCCGTTTCTTTTTTCAAAATAGCCAACAAGCTTTAGCTTGATGTATAGGTTTAAAGTGGTAAAACCGATTCTGATGCTATATTCATTAGTTTTTGCTCTTGCAAAATCTGACAACACTGGAGGAGCTACTTAAAAGACCAGAGGCGGTTGCTAGGTCAACGACGACATTCATTAACTAGCAGTGAAAAGTGAAGATGACAATGAACCAAATGGGCCAGCTCCATTTGGACACCGTTAAATCTTAATTACTCAATTTAATGTTCACATAATACATCCGTATCCTTTCATCTGTAAACGCACATTGCACATACGGAAATCGAGTGAGTGAAGGATGCAACAAACTATTGTATCCAATTACTGTAGCATGAAATCAGTAAGTACAAACAGGAAAAAGCTTTAACCATTTCTACAATCTGTCTAACCGATTTTGTGACGTTGCCATGTTTAAAAACTAATTCCAAACCTGGAAATTATTCACTCTTCTCACAAAAAGTTTATAAAAATGTGTGTGGTATGTTCAGAAACTGCAGCAAAATAAAATTAAATAAAAAAGGTATAAAATAAAATAGGATAAAATAAAATAGATGTGTTAAAAAGTAAAATGATTGGGATCCTTGCAATTTGCTATACAGTAATGGGAGCTTTTAAATCACGTTTATTTTAAGGCCACTTCTCTGTAACTACCTAGCTTAGTAAAGCCCTCAAGTTGTCAAAAGCATAACAGTTTACCCTTTTGATTTTGAACAGGTTTCAATACAATACAGTATGCCAAGATGGCCAACAGTTAGTTACACTTACCATATTAACCCCTTCACACATATGCTATATTTTGCACCTAATTTTGATACAAGCTCAACATTTTCAATATAATCACCAAGGCTCAAAATATGTAAAAACAGAAAAGAAAATACAGAAAATCAATGTCAGGAGGAAAGCCATGGCTCTGTAAGTGACTCCATGCAGAAAGCAGCTTACATTATGTAATGTATTGTGATACATTTAATTTTGGATTAACCAGTTAAATCCTACATACTTTGTTGAGTGGTGTCCCCCAGAGGTCTAATACTAGGCCCCCTTTTTTCTCTCTATACCAAATCTCTTAAATTAGCTGATCTGCAGTACAAGCTCATGTTGATAGATTGGAGAGCTGCTATTTTTGTCGAATGTTTCCCCCCGGGATAGAGATGCTAGGGTTTGTGATGTTAAAAGGGGATGTGGGTGGTCACCTCCCTCGGCCCATAGGTAGTGAAGCCTCAAAGTGTGTCATGTTTGCATTGATGGAACAAATGACCTGAGCAGTGTGCCCCGTTGCTTTGGCCTCGTTTTTCATTCTGTAATTCAGCTCTGGATCGAACACAACAAGGCGGACAGAAAAAAAGGGTACAAAAGTAGGGTACATTGTTCTGGGTTCGTGTTCAGCGTCCCCACAGCAGTGGTCCAGGGCTGTCAACGACGGATCCCAAAAGCCCTCTTCCCTGTAGGTGTCACAGACCATTTCATCCGTCTGTCCTGGATCTTCTGGAAGATGTTGCTACCACTCCGCCACTTCTCTTTCTTATGGTTTTTCAGTTTTTTTACCTGTTCATCATTCACAAGTGGAAAACAATGGCGAGATGTAAATAAGATGGAAAGTCAAAGTTACCGATCACAAGGCACTGAACAGCAGAATGAACATAACCCAAAGACCATAACGGTGGTCCGATATGTTTTGCCCATCGACTACGACAAGTAAAAGGGAGAAATCGACCTGTGGCTTCCGATTGGTCTGTGGTGCGGTTTGGGGGAAAAAAGAATTATCACAACCGTGTGAAGTGAGGGGCGCTCGATCATAATACATCATCTCATTCCGGCCAATTAGAATTTGCGTCCTCACCTTCGTCTTCAATGTTTGCGTTTACAAAAAACACTCAAAGCTGGCCATTCATTATCAATGGCATTTAATGTTTGTGTTAGGACAATGTTTGTGTTTACACACACACACACCTTCAAAGCTGGACATAGGAGGGTCTAGCACCCCTCAAAACACCAGTTTGACATCGTATCAATGCGCACTGCACAGCTACTGCACTGCTGTTGCCACATATTCACTAAACTCTCCCCACAGGCGTCAGGTTTTTTGTACTACTGCTGCCTGCTGGCCAGACTGAGTAGCAAAGTGACAAAACAGATTCACGGAATGCAGCGATTCAGGCTGGAACCCAGGCTACCACGAAACTACTGAATTCAACCCATTTAGACCTATCCGGCATCTAAGGTAAAACAACATATACTGTAGGTTACACCTGGTCTAAATGGGTTACTGAAATCAATTACTACAAATACTGTAATGTTTGGCATGGCTTTTTCCTTACCTTTCCACTGTCAAATTCTTCATCCCACTCGTCAATCACAGTCTTATACTTGGCCTGGCGGGTATCTTGAATGGAATCTCTACTGATTGCAGAGGCATCTCCTTCCCACGTCAGGACTGGAAAAAAAAGCATGCAAATGACAACATCTGTATTAAATACATTTGAGTGCAGTCATACAAAGAGAAATGCTGCCATGAAACCTAGTAATGAATCGACCAAAGTTCTGACACTACATAGGCTAAGGCTTACTTTGGGCAACATTCAGGGAAGACTTTTGCAGTCGTCATATTGCCATGAACTGCACATCATTGGCACCCGCCATTCCCCTTCTAATTTTTCTGTTCTAAAATTATGATAGCATAAACATGCCCACATAGGTTTGACGCCGAGTGCAAATTGCCCTCGTTTTGCATACAATTGAAATGATTCAAATGGCAATGTATAAATAGTGGCTTTGCACCATATCATTTGTGTGCTAATGGATCTTTTCAAGGAGCTGGTGGCGAGGCATAATGGGCCTACCAAAAGCCTGAAAATGGACAATGGACCAATGAATGTATTAATTAAATGCTATTATAATAATTGAATTCACAAACGACACTGCTTTTTGCAATATAATAATTCGGTCCACACTCCTTTCCACAGGTGAAGTGTGTCCTGTGCATTTACCCATCCTTAGTACGCTTACTAGTACTATTACTATTAGAACGCTCAGGGAGCAGTTAGGGAACTTGCTCAGGGACACTTCAACACAGGGACCTTCTGATTCTCAGACTGCCTACTTGGGTATGGCCCCTCTGATGAGGACACTTCAACACAGGGACCTTCTGACTCTCAGACTGCCTACTTGGGTATGGCCCCTCTGATGAGGACACTTCAACACAGGGACCTTCTGATTCTCAGACTGCCTACTTGGGTATGGCCCCTCTGATGAGGCTCATTTACAAAGGAAGGGTCCTTTTTGGCAGAAAATGCATAGATATTACTCATCTTAAAAATATGCAAATAGCATTGAAGTACAGAAAAGCCATTGAAATTGGCAGTGCAGTTAGGGGTGCATTTCACCCTTTGAGAATTACACAGTTTCGTTCCATGTCATTTTTGCCGTTCAATCCTTTAGTGACTTCGCCCCTCAGTGTCAAGTTTTTACCTGTGGCTCCATAGGCCTTATCTGTAGCGTTCTTGAGCAGCTCCTCCACAACACCACTGCTCTTTTTCCCATCCCAAGCCATGGAGGCCGGGCGAGGAGGCGCATCTCCAGATTCATGGTGATCGGCAGCAGGTGCCTTGCAGCGCTTGTAGCCATCTTTCACCTGGCTGTCCCACTCTACTACTGTGACTGGAGAAAGAAAGCACTGTATGAGAGCACCAGCAAGCACAAGGTCACTAAAAGCATGCTATTCTCATAAGCTTACAGCTCCTGTTCTGTATATGATGCGGTGAAATTAATAATCAATCACGATGGTCCGATGAGGTTGAGAGGTTTGTGGAGTTTCCGAGAGTTGCTTTGATCCATACGGGTGTGAAACTGCAGGTTTGGGGTTGGCATGGCAACAAGGATAGTACATTGCATACTGCAGTATGCCTGCAGTTTGGATAGGGTACATAATGTACAGCACCTTTCCAAAACAATTTAATATAATTACCATAATTCTATTCAAAAAGTTGAACTTTCATAGATTATAGATTCAGTGCACACAACGTAAATGATTTCAATTATTTATTTGTTTATCTTTACACAATTTTGGCTTACAGCTCATAAAACCCACTAAAACAGAATTTAAAAAAATGAGAATACTGTGGAAAAAAAATTAACATTTACTCCTCAGTTTTTGCAGAGCATGAATGTTTTAATCTGAATGCCACATTAAGAAATTAGGATCACGTCGATCACGTCAAATCAATCAAAATATGGTACTTTCAAAACAGAAATGTCAATCTCCAATACTCCAATCCCTTTGCCTTCATCACTGCTTCGATACGCCGTGGCATTGAGGCAATCAGCGTGTGGCATTGCCTGGGAGTTATGGAAGCCCAGGTTTCCTTGATGCTTGCTATCAGCTCCTCTTTGTTTTTGGTCTGGTGCCCCTCATTTTCCTCTAGACAATACCCCATAGATTCTGGGTGCAATGTCCAGTGCAGGTGTTGTTCTTAAATCCAAGGTCAACGCAACAGTCTACCAGTGGTGAGTTTATTCCGTGAGTGGCCTCATTATATTATTAAGCCAACCCAGCTTATATTTTGTAACTTCATGTGTGTGTCGTTTATGTATAGATGATGGTGCTATTAAGAAGTTCACTCTGTCTATACAGTAAACTCTGTGTTATATAAGAACAGAAATCCTTTTATCAACCAATTACAGTATCTCAGGGATGTAGATATTAATAAAGGTAATTGGGGGTAAATGTGTGTTATACTATGGGGGATGCAAAGGGCATATTATGAGACATGGTGAATGGGACATAAAGGCAGGAAGTGTCAGATGACAGACAAAGAGGAAGAGGCGTGCTTTACACAGGGCATGAGGCAGGATGTACATGGTTCCTAGTTTCATTCAAGACACGATGTGATGGACAGGAGACATGGCGCGCTTGCGTGAGTGTTTATAATGCGTTATATGCAGGGCTCGACAGTGCGACTACTGTACGGTACTCGCATTTGCTACAAAAAAATAGCACCATGCGAGTTGTAAATTTCAATTTGTAGCACCGGTGAGACTACAGAATTTGACCATTCAATCGTGATAAAGACAAGGCTCTGACAGCAAGTGCACATTCTATAGTCGCAATTCTATACCTACATTTATATTTCTATAGTACGGCGGTGTCGTTCGCCAAAAAGAGCAGATATACAAGCTAACAACGTGTCGAGGCTCAATGTGGCGTTCATTTGAAGATCTGTCCCCTTTGCTCCCACCGCCCCGCCCCTCCATGTGTTGCTGCCCCCCCTTGCTGCTCGGTTATCTTCCCTGTCAGCAGCGGAGCGAACACAGCAGGATAGCATGATAGCACAGAGAGTTGCTTGGACCCCGACACGTTGAATGCACACTATGTACATAGTTATCATGTTTTTGAGATATCTCGATTGTCATCATTGTGTTGTGAATGAATGCATGGGACCCGAATGGAAACAAGACCGCAAGGTCTTTTTTCGGTGCTATCCTTTTGGATCAATGGGCTTTGACTGTACCATGTACTGTTTTGCATTTGTTATTGTCTAATAAAATAAATCAAAAATGCTAAAGTTATTTTGAAAGTTTAATGTTCAAACATCACTCGATATAACTTAACCAAACGTGGGTGAAACAGCGTGCGGCCGTGCACAGAAAGAGTGCACATGGAGTGGACGGATTCTACCAAAACAACCCTCGCTCAGCACCTCGCTTACAAAAGCATGTGCGCAGCGCAAATGATAATACGAATGACCGACTTGGATACATATTAGTCAGTGGCCTGCATAACGAGCGACGGAAAAAAGGCAAAGATCCCCCCACCACCTCCAGTCAAAGCCAAGGAGAATGTTACAATACTAATTCACCATCGAGTAGCCTGCGCCCTGCACCGAATCTCACATGATAGAACAGCAGGATAAAAACAGATAGAAAGTCTGTCTGTCCATCCATCCATACATGAGCAACATAAAATGAATTGATTATCTATCCATCCATCTATCTATCTGCATAAAAAACTAATAGTCTATCAGCATAAAAACAACCGGTATATAGATTATATAAAAACAAACAAATCCAGATGAATATCAATATTGTGATCATTTCTGAAAGATAGTGATATAATATTTTTCCATATTGCCCGCCCCTACCTCATATCACTTTATTAAAGAAAAATCACACCTGTGTGAAGTGAGGGGCACTCTTATCATACATCATGAATCATCTCATACTGGCCAATCAGAATGCCTGTTGCCTATGATTGGTTAGCTGATTTGCTCGCTTACATATGACGTACATTTTCCTTTTAATGTCAATGGCGTTTAATGTTTTGATGTTTAATTTATGTCATATTTAGCGGAATTTTGACCTCCGTTGATTGTCAATGGAAAATATTGAGACGTGTGGGGACTAAAGCTGTATATAGGAGGGGCTAGCGCCCCTCAAAAACACATTATTTGATAACTTTTCATCGTGCTCCTAAAATAATTTGTGTGCTACTAGATTTTTCAACTAGTAGCACACGTGCTATTTGGAAAAATGCTAAGCATCGAGCCCTGGTTATATGTACAGTTAAATGCTCTAAATACAGTCATAACGATACGCTTATGCAGTCGCTATATCTGTGAATTAATAGTATGTGTTTTGTGTTTCTTTGTGTTAAGAGTTTATTACCTAAGCGCCGCTATCTCTGAATAATCTTGTGCTAATGTTAGGCTAAAAGAACAATTAGCTGACGCTATTGAACTAAGTCTTAAACACGGGTCAGAACAAGGCAAATCAGGCTTTATACTGTACACAAGTTTAGTAGAAGTGTGTTTGTACGTGAATATTAGATAATAGTTAATAAAATGGCCAAAATCAAGTGATTGTTTGCGAGCATTACTACAACTTTGAGGAAGTGTGTGCTTGTGTAATATAACGGTGTGTGTTTAAATCACAAGTTACCATACCTGTCTGTTACACTCCTTTACGGAGGGTTGAATCAGTAAAGCGAAGATATGAAACAGCAAAGTTTAGTTATATCCGTACAACCAGAATGTTTTAGAGGACTTCATGATTCCTTCTGCTGAGGATGCAGATTTCATCTTCCAGCAGGACCTGGCCCTTGGCCATACCGCCAGAAGCACCACAACCTGGTTTGATGCCCATGCCATCACAGTGCTTGACTGGCCTGCCAACTCACCGGACCTAAACCCCATTGAGAATCTATGGGGTATTGTCAAGAGGAAAATGAGGGGCACCAGACCCAAAAACAAAGAAGAGCTGATTGCAATCATCAAGGAAAACTGAGTAAATGGTGACAGTATTCAATTTTTTTTAAATTCCGTGTGTGGGTTTTATGAGCTGGAAGCCATAATTGTGTAAAGATAAACAAATAAATAATTGAAATAATTTATGTTGTGTGCACTGAATCTATAATCTATGAAAGTTTAACTTTTTGAATGGAATTATGGAAATAAACCAACTTTTCCATGATATTCAAAATGTTAGGAAAGGTGCTGTATGTGCCGGAGTAGCAGCGTGTGCACATGGAACTCACCCGTAGCGTGCCTGCTTATGGAGTAGCAGCGTGTGCACATGGAACTCACCCGTAGCCTGCCTGTATGTGGCGGAGTAGCAGCGTGTGCACATGGAACTCACCCGTAGCGTGCTGTATGTGCCGGAGTAGCAGCGTGTGCACATGGAACTCACCCGTAGCGTGCCTGCTTATGGAGTAGCAGCGTGTGCACATGGAACTCACCCGTAGCGTGCCTGCTTATGGAGTAGCAGCGTGTGCACATGGAACTCACCCGTAGCGTGCCTGCTTATGGAGTAGCAGCGTGTGCACATGGAACTCACCCGTAGCGTGCCTGCTTATGGAGTAGCAGCGTGTGCACATGGAACTCACCCGTAGCGTGCCTGCTTATGCCGTCACTCTCTGTGGTGTTCTTGGTAGGACTGGGCTCTGTAGGTTCACGGTCATTGTTTTGACCATTGGAGATGTGCCTGCTTTCCTGACCCACGTCTGCATCCTCTTTTAGCCTCTTCTTTTTCTTCTTCACTTTCTTTTTCAACTCAATCACATCTCCAGACCTGCAGCCAGACACACACACAGTATAGCAGGGTATGAGACATTGTTATATAGGGAATTCAATCCTCATAAGGTTAAAGCCAAAGTGATATAACCCACCTTTCTGATACAGAGTGTTGTGTAACTGCATTCTGCAGATCCTCCACCAGTTGCATCTTTTTCCTCTTCTTTTTCTTCTTCAGCAGCAATGCAGAGTGCGGCCCCTTTTTCTGAGATGCATCACTCTGCACCGGAACCGACTGGGTACTCTGTGGCCGTACACCCTGCGGTTCCAGCAGAGCTGGCCGAGGCTCTCCTTTCGACTGCTCTGAATTTGCCTTGGAAACAGGCGTCAGGTTCCAGTGCCCACCTTGACACCAGTCTTCATCCTCCCGAGCTGCGGGCGATGGTAGGTGGGACTGCACACACTCCCTCTCCTTTGGCACACTCTCTTCTCTGTCATTCTCCTCCCTTTTTCTCTTCAGTTTCTTCTTCTTGCACTTCTTCAGGCTGACAAGTTCCGTGGGGTCTGCCTCCGTGGCAAGGGCTGTGGCTGGCTCAGTGTCGCCATCGACCTCAGAGTGGCGTCGCTTCTTTTTCTTCTTCTTCTTCCTCTTTTGGCCGGGCATTTGTTCTGATGGGCTGCCGAGGTCCGGTTTCTGGGGACTGGAAGACATGGGGCTCTTTGGAGAGGGACTGTGAAGCCCGTTGGTTTTGAGCGAAAGGCTGGTGTTTGGTTTCTGTGGTGTGGCGCTGGCGCTACGGGATAGTTTCTGAGGGCTCTGTTGTTTGAGGGGTCCATTTAAGACGACATGGGCTGCAGGTGACGACTGCACTTTGGGTGGATGAAATGGACCAGCTCTGCGAAAACAAAAAAATCACACCCGTGTGAACTGGGTGACCATAGCAACCATGCTCATTTTTTGGTACGAACAGACAGACAGACAAACTAACAAAGCCAGTTGTAGGAGTGGTTTACACCACTCAAAAAACCCACCATCGGTTATAAAGACTTATGTCAAAATCCCTTAGTTCAATGTGTTAAGTCAGTGTTTTTTCCCCGGTGTGTGCATTACCTACCTGTGTATGTGAGTGAGTGAGGCAGAGGCGAGGTGATGAGGATGATGCATGGGATCACTGGGAGGCTGGCATAGCAGATGGGGTGGAGCATCAGTGCTGCTCGGACTCCGGCTGCGACTGGCCTGCAGTTATCGACATAAATAAAAACTTGGTGGTCTAAAGAAAATACCCATGAATGTGACAAAACAAATAGGAAAAAAGGAAACAAAAGGGGCAAAATGAGGAAAAGGGACCCATTGAGAGAGGTGGCAGGAAATGACGGAAGGAAAACAAATAAGGGGGGAAAGGGGCATGGCAGAGAAGAATTAGAAATGGTTAGAAAAAAAGAAACTAAAAGTAAACGAAGACAAAGAAATACTAAACAACAAGCACTATAGGTGGTTCATTAGACAGGAACACAAGCGAAATCGGCACTCGTAATGAGTGCCGATTTCGCTTGTGCATATTGTGGTTAATTTAAGCCAGTCATATGGAGCCATGATCCTACCTATAGAAATCAATGGTCATATCAGGCGATTAGCAGTGTGGGTGCAGGGAAACAGGGAACCAAGACAAGGAAAGTGGCACAGTAGTCGCTGTGGAATCATGGGAACCATGTTCACCTTCTTGGCCGACAGGGCGAGTTTCTTGGCGGGTGGGGGTGACATGGTGCTGGCGGATTCGGACGTGATGTTGCCAAGCACCGGGGGTTTTAGCTTGACCGTCTTCTGCTCGTCTGTGCCCTGAATGCGATCCATGCTCTTGGCTGGAGAAGCCAGGCCATTGGAGACTTTCTTAGGAGTAGAGGGAGTCTCGCCAACCGGAGCACTTTTAGGCCCAATAGAATCCTGGCCAAAAAAAATAAACAGGCCATCGTTACCTTCCAAACATGCCCTTTCATATGTGCAAAATAAATTGTGTGGCTATGTGCAAAAAAAATGTTTGTGTTTGCATTACCTTGGAGTCTGTAGTGTCAGCTGAGGAAGAGTCTGACAGAGACTTGGCTGAGGTAGATGTTGCCATGCCCCTTCCCTCGCTGCTGTGCCGTTTGTCCCCCTCAGACCTGCCCACGCCGTTGGAGGGTGCCGGGGTGCTGCAGCGTGACTGTGCCTGGCTCTGGGGAAAGGGCTTCTTCAGCTTCTTGAAAGGCTCGTCGATCATTGTCGGCCCGCTTGGCAGCTTAGGGGGGCCGTGGGAAGAGGAGGTCCCATTGGAAAGTTTGGGCTGCGCCTGGGAGACTACACCATTCCTTGAAATTGCCAGACCCAAACCGCCGTCCATGGATTGGATTTTACGCAGCTGAGCAGGCTCAAGTTTCTGTGGAGATAAAATACATATTAAAGTAAATGTCATTTAAGGTGAATGGAAAAAGTATAGTTGTTAAACAAAATACACTTTGTTTAAAGGATCATACTGGTGTCAATACACATCATATACTGTATCGTACATACAACGCGATGTAGACAAATGGCTGTGTCAGTTACATACCTTTCTGATTTGTGGGGAAGACAAAGGCCCATTCAAGTTGGCCTTCTTTATCTGTTCAGATGAAATACTGTTCTTCCCAGGATGCATCATTCCCTGCTTGGAAGGCAGCCCATCCACATTTTTCTTGGTATCTGGGATCCTTTAAAAAAAACACAAATGTTGTTATTAAAGATGTCCCGATACCATTTTTTCATTCCCGATCCGATTCCACAACTTGCATATAGGCCGATCAGATCAGACCAGAGAATAATACTAATAATAATAAATAAATAAACACTCGTATTTTGAAGTCCACCGACCAGAAGTCAAGGGTTGACATTCGTCTAACTTGACACATATGCTATGCTAAGCTTTGTCTGTTCAGCTGCATTCCTCACGTTGGTCAGGGACTAGAGTAGGAACTGCGGCACATGCGACAAAAGTCAGCAGGTGTTTTCTTTTTATATATAGATCGTAGAGTTTTGCAATGTTTTTTTCTACTGGGAAATTATGCTTGAATGAGCTTTTTGAGCCACTGACTGCATGTTGAGTGTGCGTGTGTGTGAGAGAGAGAGAGAGAGAAGGGGAGACGGAGGGCTGGTTGTTTAGACAGATATCTCATGTGTTTATAGCCAACTAGCTATATCTCATGTTGTGTTTATAGCTGCACGTTTGGGCAACTCGAAAGCAAACTCCACATGCCCAAACGTTTTATTTACCCGTCATAGTGTCAACCCCTTACCCGTGTATTGGATCGGAGGTTAGACTGGCATTTTCGCCGATTCCGATATGACATATCGGTAGGGATGGAGCTTGTTAATTTTTATTGATAACGATCACCTTATCGAGCAGGCTTATCGAGCCGGGTCCTTATCGAGCCCACTATCGAGCATTTGCTATTATTTTGTGGAAAGACAGGAGACAATTCATTCTGAACATAACCTTATTTTTATTATTGGCCAGTTTGAGTGTTTGTATGCCAATAAACAGTTCTAAGGTGCACACACACACACACACACACATTCTATTTTAATAATCTTCTCTTTATTTGAACCAACCAAGACATCCCTTTGCACTACATTTTACCAGGGTCTTATACAGTACCTTTCTAACAGTCAGAGGGAACTGTTAAATGTGTACCGTCACTTTAAAAGCGTAATGTATACATCATTGTACGGCGGTGTCGTGCACCAAAAATAGCCAATCTACAAGCTCACAGTGTCTGGTTGCACCGAGCTATGAGCTTGTAGCTCTGCCTTTTCGGCAACGCTAGACTGAGAAGTTGCACATTGAATACGTGACGTCATGTATTATGTGAGACTATTCAATCGATCCGCGGGAGATACAGTATTATAACTATGGCAGGGAGATTTGAGTTTCCAAAACTTATTATGAATTGGATTAATAACTTATGGCAACGTCCAAGCACGGTAAGCACAACATGCCTTGGGTGGAAGAGCAGGATGGTTGTTCCGCTGCAGCAGCTGAGGCTCCCGTGTTGTTTCGACTCGGTGCAGACATGCAAAGGTATCGCATTTTGGTTTAATACAATGCATTATGGACAGATGTCTATGCATTGTCGAAATGCTCCCTTTCGTGCATGCAACAACTGTGGTCTTCTTCTTTTTTTAATGTTACCAAACTTTTCACCGGTTCCATCATACTTCCATGGCAAACGATGACGAACCACGCAACCACCCATCGCGTCCCAGCCCCCTTTATAGCGAGCGGCCATGACGTCAGCCGCTGCAGCTATACCCGATAACAGGCTCGACAAGCCAAACGCTTATTGATACTCGGGTCTCGATAAATGCCGAATCGGGTTTGTAATGGACCCGATTTTTGGGCTCCATCCCTACATATCGGGCAGTGTTCTGATACTGGTATCGGTATATCTCTAGTGTTTATATACTGAAATGTCCTTGAGCAATGACTTGTCACTTCTTGTAATACGGTCACAGCTTACCTCAGGTAGAAAAGGACATAGGCCTGCTGGTTCAGCACCACTTTGATATTACTGGAGTGCGCCATTGAATCATTCATCTGGTACCACTGTCCATTGCTTGCCTATGAGGAGAAAGAAACATATAATATGGTTTCAGAGAACTTTGTGTTTTGAAAACAGTACTTACTTAGACCTATATATTACTATATACACACACACACACACAGCAACATCTCAATGAATTAGAATATTGTGTAAAAGTTCATTTTTTCCCCTAATATAATTCAAAAAGTGAAACTTTCATATATTCTCAATTCATTGTGAATAAAGTGAAGTATTTAAAACCTTTTTTGTTTTAATCTTGATTACGGCATACAGCTCATGAAAACCAAAAAAGTCCTATCTCAACAAATTAGAATATATATTTTTTTAAACGAGAAATGTCGACCATCTGAACAGTATATTAATGTATGCAGTTAACACGCCGAGCGGCTTAAACTGAGTACTCCGTCCTATCAAATAGTAACGCCCAGCGCTCAAGACAGAGATTAATAAAAGGACGGAGATTTATTGATATCAAAACCGATCGCATCGCTCCACAGGCTGGGAGCGTCTGTTGGGCAATATTCGATGCCATTTCCGGTTGGGACATCATCGAAAATGTTCCCCCCCATTTTAGCCGATCAGATCGAAAATCTTAAAACGTGAATAACTCTTGATCTAAATCATTCCGTCCAATTTTAAGCAAAGATTATGTTTTAGACGGCCCATCACGGTCCTGTTGCTAGTCGCGTTAGAATTAATCATACCTCCGTTGTTGTCGATCGCCTCGGGAGTGTTTTGGCTACATCAAGCTACTTCAGCTACATCCGGGATAGCACCTGGTGCGTCGCTAAATGTGCTCTGTTGCTGTAAATCACTGGGCGCTCCGATTTAATGGTCCTAAATACGCCCAGGCGTTTAACGTGTTAATACTTGGTCTGGGCTACTTTTGAACAAATTATTTCATCAATGGGGCATGGCAGCCTTTGTCACTGTTGAGGTGTTATGGAAGCCCAGGTTTGCTTTGATAACAGCCGTAAATGCATTTGTATTGTTGAGTCTCATGTCTCACACCTTCCTCTTGACAATACAACCTAGATTCTCTGTGGGGTTCAGGTCAGGCCAGTTCGCTGGTCACAGTAATACCATGGTCAGTACACCAGTTACTAGTACTTTTGGCACTGTGGGCAGGTGCCAAATCGAGCTGGAAAGGAAAATTAGCATCTCCATGAAGCTTGTAAACATACTGAAGCACAATGTACTCTAAAAAGATGGCTGTGTTGAAACCATTGTTAAGTTTTCACTGTCAGTCTCAACACAACCATCTATTATGATATTTTACAGCACTGTGTTCCGTACATTGACAAGCTTTATGTTGATGCGGATCTTCCTTTTCAGGCAGCACTTGGCACCTGCCCGCAGAGCCAAAACTACTAGTGGTGTACTGACCAGCCAACTGACCTGACCCTCACAGAGAATCTAGGTTGTATTGTCAAGAGGAAGGTGTGAGACATAAGATTGAACAATACAAATGCATTTACGGTTGTTATCAAAGCAAACCTGGGCTTCCATAACACCTCAACAGTGCCACAGGTTGATCACCTCAATGCCACGCCCCATTGATGAAATCATTTGTTCAAAAGTAGCCCAGACCAAGTAATAACTGCATACATTAATATACTTTTCAGATGGTCGACATTTCTTGTTTAAAAAAAAAATCGTTTGTTGATAGGACTTTGATTTTCATGAGCTGTATGCCATAATCATCAAGATTAAAACAAAAAAGGTTTTAAATACTTTATGCACAATGAATTGAGAATATATGAAAGTTTCACTTTTTGAATGATATTACGGAAACTTTTACACAATATTCTAATTCATTGAGATGGAGCTGTACTTTATCGACCAGTGAACTACAAGGGTCTTTCCTTAGCCTACAAATGTTCTCCCTCTACACAAAATCTCTTTGCCGAAAACAGCCAATCTACAAGCTTACACAACGCATCACATTGTGAGCTAGTAGATCTAGTAGGGAAAAATAATAAAAACATTAACGTGCAACATTTCATTACCTTGACATAACAATAATAGTGACCAGCATGACAACTGTAGCCAGAGTGCACCAGAACAGCATAAAGGCCATACATAACAGGATCGCCCGAGTTCTGTGACATGTAGGGGCGAATATTCAGGAATTCTGGGTAGCCAACCTCCTGGGGGACACAAACGCACAGAGACACACAGACACACAGACACACAGACACACACACACACACACACACACACAGTAAAAATAAATATATGGGAAGTGCTGGGAAGCACTGACATTGAACTGAAGCAGCGTTTTCAAAAGCACCAGGCTTCGATAGCATTTTGTTTACCTTGGTTATTTTCCCCCCACTGAAGTTGGCGAACCTCTTGAGAGACAGGGTCAGTACGTTAGACGTTCGATGGATTGTGAAGCGCTTAGTGGCCGGCACTTTCTTCTTGCACCTGGAAAATAGAGAGAAAAGAATGATGTCTCAATGAAAGACGCTTGCAATTTGTTTTGCTCTTCTGTCCACAGGGGTCGATAATTTTTTTTTAAAAAGTCATTATACAGGGCCTATTGATCTTTCTTGATAATGTTAAGATTTGTGTAGGCCATTGGTTCTCAAAGTGGGGTCTGGGGACCCCCAAGGGTCCTTGAGGGGGTTCCAGGGGTCGCCCAGCAAAATGGTTAATGTAGCATCACAATCGGAATCATTTTATCACTTTATCCATGTATACGTTGGCTATTCAAAAATAGCAGACCTACAAGGTTACTTCATGCCACGCTGTGAGCTTGTATATCTGCATTTTTTTTTAAAGGTCACTTACTTGGCACACATGTAGGCGTTCTCTCCACTCAAAACGTCTGGCTTAACAAACAGCTCCAAGGCTCGCACGATGTTTGCTGCTTGCTGGAAGACAGGAGGCGGTAAGGAGAGCTAATCAATATAACTGAACTTAGTTGAGAAAGTAAACCATTACCATGCATATCATGCATTTTTATTCAAACATACCCGAATCTCAACAGCAATGTCCAGGTACGGATCATATGTGTCCGACACACTTTTGCAAATCGAACACTTGACTGAAAGGAGAAAATGCATTTAGTCAGGTAATATTATCAGAATAATGTCATTTCTTACCAAGACTTTCCTTCACCAATGTGTTTGTAAAGGTGTCTACTAACATATCCCACATTGGTTTCTATTCAACCACCCTAGGATAATTTTTGACAGCTGCTGAAAGTTTGGGTACCATTATAAACAATATAAGACAAAATGTTCTAAATTTTATTATAATTACTTTAAGTAGCATGCGATGTATCCTATGTAAAACTAGGGGATTTTCATGATTCTGAATCCATTCCAAGCATTAGTTTTGCACAAAAAACACTCCTTGAACTGGCAACCGCAAGGTTGCCAGTTCAAACCCGGGCTCCCCCAGAGTTACTGTCGAAGTGTCCTTGAGCAAGACACTGAACCCCTAATTGCTCCCGATGTGCTAGTTGGTGCCTTGCATGGTTTCCGCTGCCATCGGTGTATGAATGTGTGTGTGAATGGGTGAATGTAATGCACAATCTCTGTAAAGCGCCTTGGATAAAGGCGCTATATAAATGCACCATTTTAAATGTGCTGAGGAGTGTTTTTCGTGCAAAACTAATGCTTGGAATGGATTCAGAATCATGAAAACCCCCTAGTTTGACATGTCCCATGCTACTTAAAGCATAATGAAATTTAGAACATTTTGCCTTATATTGGTTACCCCAACTTTCAGCAGCTGTCAAAAATTCCCCTAGGGTGGTTGAATAGAAACCAATGTGGGATATGTTAGTAGACACCCTTACAAACACATTGGTGAAGAAACTTCTTGGTAAGAAATGTATTCCCAGATTTAATTAATATCCCCTGACTAATTGGTGTTATTACTCTTAATGCACCAAAGCAATACCAGGTGATAGTTACAATTGTTAATGAACCAAGATTTAAGATGATTCAAAATATATACATTTTTACTCTATTACATAAATTAATCTGTTACACCATGTGACAAATCAAAACTACAGAGAACTTCAAGTAACTGATAGCACTGGACAAATGCATAATATCCTAAAATCCTATAATAATGACATTTTCTTTAAGTGCAGACTTCTAGAAACAATTACTTTTATGTTCCTACCTCGTGACCTCAGGTACCCTCCAAAGATTTGGTGGACCATTGTAGTGGCCTGGGTCTGCCTGTCAAGCCTAAAAGAAAGAAACTTGCATGCTAAACAATATTCAAACAAAACGCTGATTGTGCTGCAATTGGATAATCACGCAGGGAAAAGGATCTTACTTGGGATAACCATTTAAACAGGCCTTCTGCATAGCATCAATGGTGTACCGCAAAAACTCATGGGCATCCTCTTGACTCCCAAAGCGAAAATGTCTGGCAATTTCTGTTAAATAAAAAAATAAAATAAATAAAGATTGCATGTTAGACCCTCTGAGACCCTTGATTCCAACTCCTAACAAGAAAACTGGAAATTGTGAGCTGGCATAAGTATAACGTAATCACCACTATCGCTGCACATCCACCACATAATATCCCAGAGTAGTTAATGAATCACTGCAGAGTGGGAAAGAGGAAATGACAGTGTGACTGAGGGACCAAAATGAAGCCAACTTGGGAGATTTATAAGAAAAACAAGTTAATTAGCCCCGCGTCTTGATACTGTAGAATTGTGAGGGGATATGAATGTTTCTGTGCTAAGGCTGAGCCTTGTCCTCACAGTCTGCAGTCACAAGGAGACAGAGGGCATTGAACGAGGGAGGGAGGGAGGGAGCGGGCGTAAGGGAGAAAACAAAGGAGGAGGAGAGATCATTGCTGCAGTACATGAGGAGCGAGGCAGGAGGGAGGAACGCAAAGTGCTGGACTGTGGGGTAGTTTCCCGTGAGATTGCAGACAGAGTGGTACTTCTTTGTCACGGTCCAGCTTGCAAACCTCATCCACATTTGTTCCGCACCCGTTCGTTAGTTCACAGGCTGCAGCCTCACAGGGGTCACTTCAGCCACTATAGCCCCGTCACTGGGACACCTTTATAATAGCCAATGTTGCATCATCATGCTCAATTCTGCCGGAGTAGCCTCTGGCACCCTTTAGTGTCACTCATCAATGGAAGGTTTCTCCACTCTACGGTTTGAGGGTTGTCTATAACTTAAATGCAAACTTCCCAGGCACAATTTTGGCATTTAGGAGACACCATCTTATCCAGTGCGATTTGCAAAGTGCTGGGTTAGTGTAAGCATCATGAATCCCAGCAAACCAACAGGGAATAAGTGATGGAGGAATTTAAATGCTACAAACTAACTAGGATAAGAAGTAAACGTACATATACAGTCAACAGAGGAGTTAAGCATAAACAGTAGAGGGCATGGTGGCAGTCTTACTTTTCAGGTCTCTGATGAAAGAGACTGGCTTGATGGCGTTGCCTGTGTTGGCGAAGGCTTGAATGATGTGGTTCTGCATTATACAGATCATACAGAAGCCTGACTGGTGACCTGGAAGATTGAACACAAAGCCATAAAAGATTAGAGACCAAGTGAGTCAGAGGTTAAAATGTGAAGAATTCCACACAGCATCCAGGAATCATATACTCACAGGCACGGCTGTGCTCCTTTGAGAGTAGGTAGTTGGCAAGCGGCGGGGTGTAAGTGAGACACTGCACAGTTGAGTTAAGGAAGCAAGTGTTTCCCAGGTTGTGGAGACCCGCTCCTACCCTGTACACGCGTTCCCATTTCAGGGTAAGTTTGTTCCCTTGAAAGAGCAGTTTCTGTGGGGCAGGGATGCCATCGCTCTGGCCCCCGTTCAGATTATCTGAAACTGAAAGATATATAGTTAGTACATTTAGCAGCTGGGTGAAGTTCTGAAACAACAGCCAGCCATCAAAAAAAATATTTAAAATAAGGCAATCGTATTAAAATGGCAACTTGAAAAGGTTTCTCTAAAACGCAGACTATCACTGTCCACTGCTTTGTGTGAAATGCTTTCTTACCTTGTCTCTTTATCTGGGCTGGCTCTGTGGTTCTCTGTCCAGTGGCCCCCTCATTCCTGGGATTGAGGAGGAAATACTTGGTTTTCAGGCCATCTAGTTGATAGGAAAACCCCTTGGTGGCAGGCTCAAACTCGATCTTCTGCAAGAGGACCTTCTTGGCAGAGGAGGCCAACAGCTTGTTGAGGTCGCTCTCATCACCGGTGTCCTTGCGCCCAGGTTTCAGGGCCTCCTTTAGTTTATCCACTATTGGCATCGTTGGAACATCACTGTGGAAAACAGATTCCATGTCAGGGCTAGGGGTCAAACAAATCATAGACAATCTATTTAAACCGATTGACAGACAGGTCGCAATTATCAGACTATGCCAATCGATCTCAACCAGGACCGTACATAGAACTTCTTCCGACACCGTTTGAGCACCTAGCGTTACTTGCAAAGCCTGCTTAAGAGATGGGATTTCCCTTTCCAGCAACCTCCGAAATGAGGTGCGCTGGGTGGATTGAATACGAACTGAATCTGTTGACTAGCCAGATGTGCCTTAATCTCAGGCTAAAGGGTCGTAAATGTTTCCTCTTTGTTATAGACCTGGTCTGGCTGTGCGGCAGGAGATAACTCGGAAGATACAGCCGCCCTGTGCAAAACTTGAAGATCTCTCACAAGATATGGCAGACGGTGAAAATTAGAGTTCTCAATAGAGCGTTGCAGTCCCGCCCCCTACCAGGGCCCAGGAAATGATTCTCTGTTCATTTTCCTCATAGACATTTCAAAAAGTATTTATTTAAAGACCTTTTAAACCTCGTACAAAGCCAACTCTTGTCGTGACAAATCTTGACAACACATTTTTTTGGGCCGAACAAATAATTAGAAAGAAGAAAAAAAAAAACTTTGTTGTTTTTCTTCTTTGTAATTATTAGTTTTGTCCAAAATATTGTGTTTGTCATGAGTTGTCACGACTCGAGTTGGCTTTGTACGCGGCGTAACAGTCTTTAAATAAATATTTTTTGAAATGTCTATGGGAAAAATACATTGGGAATCATTTCCTGGGCCTGGCGTCGTCATGAAAGGGGGCGAGACTGCGACGCACGGAAATTAAGGCCCAGCCCTACCTGGGCCCTCATCAAACCCTGTATATTCAATACACTGCCCCCACTGCCACCCTTTAAAGATCTCCATATATGGAGCTGACCTGTTTTGACATTCCATATCTTGATCTGACCTCATCACACCCTGTAAAGTTAAGCTCCATATATGGCCAGTGCATGCGACCTCGTCCTTTAGGCGAGGAGGCGTCTTACTGGTATTATACAGATATTTGAAGAGCACTAAGCACATCTGAGGAGCTACAGTAGCAGACTCTTGGCAGCTGTTCCTACAGTTACGCAAGACAATAGGCCGCAGGCAAACTGTTAGAAATTAAGTGTGTGTGTATCTGAAACTAAGCAATTAAGACATACAGTATAAGATAGAAGAAGCAGCTGCTATTACTGTAAGGTCGGTCCCTATATTATTACTGCCATCTGCGTCTGACAACTGTCAAGACAAATGAATGCCAGTTCTCCCATTAGACTTAATGTCCACACATTTCTTAATCAGCAGGACACTTATTTGTGGAGGCCTTTTACTGCTCCTATACAGTATGCCTGGCTGGTACAGCCCCCCCTGGCTGAAAAGACTACTATCTGTTGAGACAACATTCTGTTCTATCATGACAATGTTCCTGCTGCTGCTGCTATCGGAGTGGTGAGTGAATGATTTCTCATGTGTCATTTATTGCAAACATTAACGAGTAGGAAAGCTGTGTAACAAGGAACATGTTACCCATGAAGTGAGCATAGAATAACATTGTTTGATCTAGGCTGAACCCTTGCAGCATATGGTCCCCTAGAAATCCTAAATACCCAGCTAGAATATATTATCTGGTGCTATAAAGCCATTTTGGTTGTAGACGCTGAAACTAACTAACTTACTACAGTGCATTTCTGTCCAGTCCTCTGAAAAATGCGACCAGGTCATAGTTAAAATAGGACAGAGAATGCTATTTGTATGCAATACACTACGTCGCTCCGTGGCGACATGCGTATCAATGAAACAGCAATGTGTAGCTCTGTATTAAAATGTGCAATACAAATAAATATTAATTGTATTCAATGTCTTGGAATTAATGTCTTACCTACTAGATATACATATCGTTTCCCAGGTGTTCTGGGTGTTTTTTTTAGGGTCAAGAATCAGATCACACAAAACCTTGATTTACCTGGCTCTAGTTTTTATTTTCACATTCCATTCCAGAAAAGCCACAAAGATGTAAATTGGTACATAATATACAGTTAAGCACTGAACAGAGACCATAAGTATGAATCTCACCAGAGTGGGCAGTGATATGAGGAGAGGGCTGATCATGCTTTACATGCACAAGGTCACGCTAACCTTCATGTGTGCTGCTGATAGTGATACAATTAAGCATGATGACAAAGCCCAGGCTCCCTTGACTGCAGAATGGTGGACATAGCAGGCATATTCGGTTTATACGGCAGACTATTCAAATAGATTACCCTGCCTTTTTAAAGAACGTTAGACAGTGTTTTTCCTCGCACTTTAACTACCATCCATAGTACAACATGTACAGTAGTATACATCTGCTATGCTCACGCACCTTTATCTCTTATCTCAGGTACCATGTGTAAATAATTTGTTTGTTCTCTTTGATTGATTTCTCTTCCCATTTGCCCACCTCCTTCTTCCCTCTCTTTTTGAGGGGCACTAGCCCCTCCTATACACAGGTTTAATGTTTGTCTTTGGTTCAATGTTTGTTTTGTAAACGCCATTGACAATGAAGGGGAAATGTACATCATAATGTGCCTCATTACGTCATATTGTCTCTTTATTGTTAATGGCGTTTAATGTTTTTCACATCACAATTACATCACCTAATAAACATGAGTTAGAATTTAATATATTAGCGCCCCTCACTTCACACAGGTGTGATTTTTTCCTGTGGAAATAAAACAAACTTTTCCACTCACTTTTTTACTACCGATGTTGTGTGATGTGGCAATAAAGCCAATCCTACGGTACAAGATTTGGGCTAGACCAAGCAGCAGATGTGATAGATGGTACACATAGACAAAGTAAAATGTGCACCATGTGAGGGAAATCCTGGGATGAGTGGGGTCTCTTCTCATGGCCATTGACTTGGCTTAAGTTACAGTACTTGGCTGTAATCGCCTGTTTTCATAAGAATTGTGGAAGACGATAAGTGGCAAATACTTCAAACCCACTGGGTGGTCTGAAGGAAGCCAAACTAAAATACGTTTTACTCTCATGTACCTGTACACAAGATGCAACAATAAAGCACAACCTTGAACCTTGGTCAGATTTAAAGAAAATATGTTTTAATGGCATACTGTGTAACAACAGTCTTGAAACAGCGATTCGCCGAATTCAGTTTAAAAAAAAGTTGCACTCCAAAATGAATGCTAATTTTGCTGAAGGATACTAGCACGACAAGGATATATGGAAATTCATTAAAGGATGTTGTCAGAAACTGTATACATTAACTTAACTTTAATACAACACATTTCCACCAATAAGTACATTGTAGATTGTTGTGTGCGACTGTGCGTAGGCTATATGCTGTTGGAAGACTATTTTGTCTGACTCTTCAAGTCCCACATTTCCATTGGACAGTCAGACAATCCACCAGTGTACGTTCACACACACACACACTTAAAAGAGGACCAACTATGTCAGAGCCAAGACTTGCCAAGACTTTTCAACAAAAGAGTCTAGAAGTAGCAGCCCCCAGAGGGTGTGCTGTTCATGGCAATGCAACCCTCTAAATTTGGAGTTATCTAGTGTTCAAGTGGACATTGGGATCCTCTAGCGGAGACTCAGGAGGCCATAGGGTCAGTCAAAGACCTGTACAATTCATCCCTCTAAGGACCATGAACAGCAAATTAAGCAGTCGAACCACTGAACCAGTCTTTTTTTGCACCTGGGACCAGTGTTGGACAGACACTGCTATCCTCAGGGCCCTGCCGCCAGCGGGGCTAAACTGTCCATCTTCAGTGGGGGGAAATTGCAAGTTCATTAGGTCCTCCTATTCGTTGTGTTCATATCAATGTGGGCAATACTGAGCTTAAATAAAATAGTGATGAATTCTGTGGAGTGGTTATGCATAATGTTAATATGCAAGAGAAGACCTTTCTTCTTTCATATCAGCAAAGTAAGTCAGCTATTTATTTATTTTTTACAAGAATTGCTGACATGACCTGAAATTTTCAGATTATATAAAGACATTTCAGCTAAGCTACCATACAATATGATAAGCAGCTGTAATAAGCTAGGACCTAAAGTCCTAGCTTATTACAGCTACAGCTGTAATAAGTAAGCAGCATCATAGCGGTTTAGTACCAACATCTTCACCAGGAAAAAAAAAACTCAAGGAGCAGCTAAACTGATTCCAGAGAAAAGAGAAGCGCTCACGCCTTACAAACCTCAAACCGTTATGAGAGAATATGTTATATCACACTCATTGGTAGACCAAGCATTGCATTTGATTTACTTTAAAGGGACACTATCTTTCTTGCTGCTGATGATGTGCCCTTCAGCTCATTCTCATTGAATTTTTTTTTCTTTTCATTTTTTTTTTACTTTTCTTTTCTGACAGAAATTTCCCCGGTACGTCTGTTTTGGCCTTTCTTTGTGTTCCTACAATTCCCATGATGCATTTCATGGGCAAGCAATGTCCTCACAAACACATGGCCATAATTCAATCAACCAGATTCCTATTCTCTGATGTCTGTGAACACAACAAACAAGGACAACGTTTCACAATGTCACACTAACTAACATTAAGGATTGTAGTAGTTCACCACAGTGATATCATTGAAGTAGAATGTTTTATGACTGCAATAGAACATTCATTAGCCTAATAGTAGCCTTGGATTTAGTAGCATTTTAAATAATCAATATTGACATACATATACTGTATATCATAGATAGTAGAGTAGATACGAAAATAAAAGTCAGACTTGAATACATCCGATAGTCTTGATCCAAGGCTAGCCAAATAGCATTACAGCAAATAGACATAATGTAAAAGGTGTACTCTGTAGGGTCAATCAAGTACAAGTGACAGCTCAAGTTCAGACAGGCCACAGGGGGCTGCCCCAGACAACAATAGCCTCATTGGCCTACTGTACATTTAATTGTACCTCTGTCAGCAAACAAGGAATTGATAATGGACACAATAATGGCTTATCCTTATCCATAAAGTCATCAATCTTCTGATGACAATTCCAGTCGACTTTATACATTCTTAGAAGACATGACTTACCATACTCAAAATCTGTGTGGCTTGGCTTTCTAACTAAAATGTATTAGTGGAATAGCTGCTGCAATACACTATGGAAAAGGGCCGTGTTAAATACAGGTGTTAAATTCTCTTAACTGAACGAAGCCACGTGGCATGAGCTTTATTAGTATGCGTCGGCATATACTGTATCACCATATGTTGACTGTAATATATTTGGTTGGTTATTTTATATGCCTGGATTTAACACACAACTCCACCATGAGTCGAATCTGTTGCTGTAGGTATCCGCACCGTGTTTTAATACTATCACAGACATTTATGTTTACGTATGTAGAAAGGAGAAGTAAAGAACAATCTCCCAGCTTTCAAACAACGCTAACTACAATCCATACCCTAGGCTTAAAACATTAATATATTATGATTATTCCAGACAACGTTTAGCTCAGCTTGGGGTCACCAAAGAATGCCATGTTTTCCCCAAACCAACCAAATGTTCCCCCATGCGGTGTGTGCAGCCATGCAGCCGCCAAACTGTGGACTGGACCCTGTGCTGCTCTGCTGGGCCGGGGACTGGAGTGCAGTCATCACTGACGACAGTTGTGTGGCAGGCAGCTAGCTATGTTGCTAACGACACCAGCAGGCAAGAGCAAGACAACACGAACATCTGACAACTAAAGATAAACACGCATCACATAGTATCAAAAAACGCGATGTCGGCCTTTATCGCTCGTTCGATAATAACGATAATATCGTGACGTCGCTTTTTAAAACATCTGCTGTCGCAACAAGGTCCCCATAGCTGTTCTCTGACGTTAGCGATTATTTAGCCCCAGCGTGCTAACGTGGCGATAGCCTGCCCTGCCCTGGCTGCAATGAGGGCTAACGCCTCGTTTTTAGCCCACTGTTCACCGTCAACATGTTCATCTATTGAGCATAAAACGACACAATCCTCTCACCTTGGCTTCAAATGGTCCAAAGAGAATCAGTGTGTAATAATAAAGACGCCTGGTAGAATCCTTGCTCTCGTCGCTTCTTTTTCGCCCATGCTGCATTATGAGAGGGCGTATACGGCGGCGGGTGACGGACAACGAGTCCGCCAATCAAAACGGCGGATGGTTTCTTTGACGCACGCGAGCGACCAATCAATCGACGGTCGGGTTTTTTTCTTTTTATTAATGCCTGCTGCGTTTATACTTTGGTCGCGCGGTGTCGCGCGCCGAAAATAGCCGATCTACAAGCTCACAAGGCGTCGCTCTGCGAAGCGATGTGAGCTTGTAGATCGGCTATTTTTGTGTGCGTGCGCGCGCGACACCGGCGCGCGACTAAAGTATAACTGACCCGCTGTTGTCAGTGGCAAACAACACGTGACTTTCGGGTATTTCTGCGTGATGATACTAACTGTACATGATACAGTCTCGTTTATTTATGCTTGGTAGACCGTAGTACGACGGCGTCGCTCGCCGTAAATAACACACGCGTGCACACACACACACACACACACACACACACACACACACACACACACACATCATATCTCAGTCATAACATAACAACAACAACAAACGACTGTCATATGGATATCCGGGTCGTATTCGTAATCAGTGGCTAGTGGCTACAGACACGGACACCTCGGATGCTCTTTAACACATTTATTACCTGATTTATCCCCCCCCCCCCCCCCCTCTGCTTGAATTACAACCATACAGTATCTAATTTTAACCTTGGATCAACAATAATAAGGCGGTCCTCATTCATATAATATGACAGTTATGTTATGTATCAGGGCTAATTCTGAATTCTTTATGTAATTATTTCGTATCAGGGCTATTCTGAATTCTTTATGTGGAATTATTTATCTAGAGTTTAATAGAACGCGTTTATAGCGTCATAGAATAACTCGAGGTAGTCTATATCTAAGGTTCTGGTCTAGTCTACAGCTTTTCTATGACGTTCTAAACGCGAATCAACGAAACACTTTCGTAATCAAAGCACCTTCATTCAAAGAAAGAATGAATAATAAACGATGGATTATGTCACTAAAATATAATCTCGTTTTCAAACGAGATGATACATCACTCCTGTGAAGTTGTGACTGACAATAACCAAGACAACCTCAAATCATAAAAACAACATTAACTTTTGAATGCTGTAATTATTGCCCACCCATAAGCATGTTTATTATGTCATAACAAGTTATGCTTTTTATTATCACATAATAATTAGGCTACACAGGGATAGCTCTGCTATAGCTTACCATTGCCAGCAGAGGGCACCAGATTACTGCAATGATCAATTTCGATTTCTGTTTCTTGTGTAGTAGTGTACAATGGGGGGAAAAAATCAAGCCAATAGGAATTCTGGTGTTTTATTTGTCAATTGTACAGTATTGTTTAAGTTATTCGTGCATGCAAAATGTTGCCTTCTCTCAACAAAGTCTCATGTGAAACCAGCACGAGACCATTCTACTTTATGATAGTTTATAATCAACAGGTAGGCTTACAGAACAATCTTTTCACATATCTGTAAACTTGAGATGACCTTTACATGAAATTATCCTCAAACAGCCATTTCATGGTCATTTTCATGATTCTTCAAAGAAGATGCTTCATTTTCTTTTATTTTTTATGATATTGTGAAGTATCATCCAACCTCCTTAAATAAAATATACTCTTAAACCAAGGCATCACAAAAAGAAAAGCAAAAATTATACTGTCATAGCTGTAATACAAAAAAACAAACAGACATCAAATTTGAGGATTCAACCCCCTTGTTTTAGACATGTATCGTTATAGAAAATATGAATGCTGCAGCGACTGTGTTCAAAGTGCATTCTACATCTATTAAAATATTTGTTTTTTAAGAAAACAGTCAGACAACTATTACAAAAGCATAAATAGTGTACACAGGCTGGCACATGAATTGTGGTCATCAACGTCACACTCCGAGCAGTCGGATTAGCAATTCATTTAGATGATTTTTTTTATGTGAGTTCAAGAAATAAAGTACATTTACTAATAATAATGGAAGCAGCTAGGACAGAAATGAGTGGTACTCGTTTTTCTTGTGATAGCACCGCTGTCACAAAAAATCTACATCAAGATGCCAGCTGTACGATGTCTATTTATGAACAGGCAGAGTGTGATTGAAACTAGACCTCTTTTTTGCCTGAAATTTTATTTTATTGAACAATAATGGTGCTTTTATGTAGGCTTATTGTTAAAATGTTATCAATGTGCAACCCTTATGGGTCTGATATTACACAATTTTTTTGGGACTGTATAGGTTATTTTAAATCACAGACATCCTCAGTAACATCGAAGAACAGTGATGGTCGGTGAAGTTAAGGGTCCTCGATATCCATGAACTCCTTTTTGGGCGGTGACGACCCCCTGTACCAAGCACACGAGCCATCACTCCTCTTGATACAAGCAAAGTGTTTGGCCTGGGGTCCGCTGATGCTCTTCTCGATCACCCAGTCTGTCCACAGACACTCCTCCGGGGAGTTGATCATACATGGGATGGAGGTGCAGCGGGTGATCTAAGGATCGTGGAAGACAATCAAGTTTAGTGAGTGAACTATGTCTGTCACATCACACGCTGGTGAGGTGAGAACCCAAATGCAGGACACAAGGTGGTGGCTGTTTTACAGGATACAGCAGTCAGGACACAGGTGAACACGAGAAACTAAATCATGTGACAGGATCTCAACAAGGACTCACTTGGGAATAATACTGATATACACATGAAGGTGATTACAAATCAAATACTGCTGGAGTAAACAGAGACATACTGTAGAACCAAGAATACTGCAGGGAACAAAATTCAAAGAAATACAAAACCTAGAAACTATAATCAATCACAAAGTCTGTGACTGTGACATGGGCTGCCTGCAACAATCGATTTTTGTCTTTACTTTGTCTATTTATCGATTAATCAAGAAGTGTGTTTTTCTTTTGAATATATATATATTTGTATACATCAATTAATTGTATACTACAAAAAGAGTGAAAACAGCAGATGTACAAGCTCACAGCTTGTATCTCCCCCTGTCTCACCGTCTCCACACCTTAGCGCAAAACGGTCTTAAGCTGCGCACTTCTTAAGCTGCGCGCAGCTTAAATTCTGAGTTTTTAGACAGCTGGTGGATGGAAAAGAAGCTCCACCTCCGCGGAAGACTTGAGCGGAGGAGAGCGTTTCCGGGAATCTGGCCGTCGCGCAAGAATTCCGCGGAGGTGGAGCTTAATTTCCATCCACCAGCTGTCTAAAAACTCAAGCTTTAAGCTGCGCGCAGCCGAGAACGTGTGCAGCTCTTTCGACCGTGTGGCAACAGCTTCTCTCTGTCTCTTCTCTCTCCCTCTCTTTCTTTGGCCGCCCACCGTAGAGCCTGTTTCAGATTTTTCCCGTTAAAGGGGAGTTTTTCTTTGGCACCGTCGTAAAAAAAAAAGCTTGCTCAGGTTGAGCAAGAGACAACATCAGGTCATTGCTCTATATGTAAACTTGTGATTCGGCACTATAATAAAATTGAACTGAAAAATTAATAAATTATGTATTGTCTCTACAAGGGCTGTCCCCTCATAGTTAAATAATCGGTCGGATTACTGATAGACCAAGACATTTTTTATGCTTTTTTCCCCATGCTGAATGAATGATTTCTTGATAAATAAGTTATTTTACAACTTTTTTAAAGTCTAAAGCCCAATAGTCAGTAGCCATTGTGAAATCAACTAATGTTGATTTCACAATGGCCTGTTCAACATGGAATTGATTTCGAAATGGAATGTTCCGTTCTCAACCTTGCCAACCTGAAAAGGCTGCTCTCTGCATGATTGTATGCAGCAAACACAATTTTCTACATTAACCACTTGATTAACCACTTTCAACCTGGTGTTCAGAATGTTTGGGCATGTTATAATAGCAAAAATATCAGTATGTAGGGCTTTAAGTCGTTATTCGTTAATTCAACTAATCTAGTAGTCGATTGATTCAACTACGTACATGTATTATTGTATTTCTTTCGTCAAGTCACTACTGTGTAATATTACTGTGTTGTTCTATGGCTACGTTCTGACCCCCTTACATCCGTTCTCTTACCTTGCAGCCACAGCCCTGCTCGTATCGCTGTATCAGACTCTTCTTCTGGGTAGCGCTCATGACTTCCCAGGATTCAATGAAATCACATAGTGTGATGTGCATGGTCCCATCTGTCTCCAGTTTGCCTGTAGTAGTTTGAGTATAATGGGTCAGCATAGAAATATGCAAAATAACAATATTACATTGACTGTAGTTGACACACCAACATTTCAGCATGGACATAGTATAGCAGAAGCAATGAAATACAACTTGCAATGTTTGGGAATTCTTATTGGTAAGGACAAAGAAAGGACAAAGAAAAACCCCTCGCATCGTATGAACATTTGATTATCGAGGCTCAATAGTGATGAGTATACATGTAATGTAATGTGGTCTACTCTCAGCTTACCTGTGAAAAGATATTCCTTCTTGCCATTGGTCTCCAGACTCACACCACACACTGCAGAGGAGGGTGCGGTGTAGATAGCATTCACATCCTGCTGAGGACCCTTGAACATCTATCAGTTTACACAAAGAGAATATAATCCATCATCAAACAAATAGTTCTTCATGGTGTTGCACCTCACCCAGCCATGAGATGTATAAGTTTACCTTGATCTGCTTGATGTCATACTTGATGCGTTTGACTGGATGGCCATAGACGTCGTTTCCGGCATCAACCTCTTGCCTTCCGACCACCCTTGCCCTGATCACTGTAAAGAACAAATGTTCATTTTTTATTTCAGCAACACATTTTAGACTCTCTTGTCTGTCTGTATCTGATCACTGCTCTGCAAAGATTTGGCGTGCCACACAGTATTAATCTGGAATGTTCATTTAACCCAGAGCTCGTAAAAATGGTCAATTTATACACTGCTGTTGGCTTGGATATGAAGAGTTTTCTGTTACCATCTGCTGGGAAGACTGGGAGCCATGAGTGTTTCATCAGCTGCAGTCAGAGAGTGGAATGTGTGCCGCTTTGCTCCCAGGCTCCTGAACCGACACAGGCGGAAGCCAGTCAGCAATCTTTGAAAAGCTGAACTAAACTGCCCCCAGCCCCTGCCGAGTCGACGACCGACCTGCCTTTCTGTCTGCGCAGAGGTGCTGACTATAGACCTCTCTCTCTCTCTCTCTCTCTCTCTCTCTCTCTCTCTCTCTCTCTCTCTCTCTCTCACTCTCACTCTCTCTCTTCTCTGCCTGCCCTTCTTCACTCTTGTGCACTCTCAGCTTCAGATTGAAGATACCACGAGGTTCCGAAATGAAAACAAATCTAAATGGAAAAACCTAATCGTAGCCAAGCGAGTGAGCTTTTGAGCAACAGCGGGGATAAATACTCTTGATCCAATATAAAACATAACCCATGTAAATCAAATCACCCATTTACCTGTTCTATTTACAGTAGCACTCTGTGTATTGTATGATTTCAAACATACACATAATAATGACTAAGGCAGAGCTTTTAAATTTGGCAACATGCACATTTGAATTCCTTAATTCTGATCACAGGATAAGCAGGACCTTAATCTGTTGTGTAATTGAATTGTTACGGCCTGAGTGTTATTACTATCTTCCTATGCATGAAATACGTTCAACCACATCACACTCAGCTTTAAGCAAAGGATGGAGACAAGCGACAGGACTAACGTTTACCAGATGTCTGCATGCTTGCAGTTAGGTGGCAGCTGCTGACATCCTCAGACCAGCCCTAGCCTTACTAAAAAAGATCCTTTCAGGGTTTTTATTTGACCGAAGTACGAGGCTGTGAACCATATGTGCTCTAATTTGATTACAATAGATACTTGGGGAACATTTCCTTTTAAGGCTATAAAGAGTCGATGGTTGGCAGGAGGGAAAAAACAGGGAAGAAGAAAGAAAGAGAAGTGTGTGTATAAACAATGGAGTGATCATAATGTAAATACTTTCGTTTCTTGGTTGTTGTTTTGTTTTTGTTTTTTGTCTTTTTCTGCCCACTCTTTCTTCTTTTTCTCCTGAAATGTACACTCTGAAGCGATATTGCCCTGTTGCCCCTGTTATTAAGTGGTGACTTGATATGTAGTCCATCTGAAGAAAGCGAGGATTATACAGAGACATTGGAGATGGAGCCACTTGGAGGGGGGATGAGGGGGAGGGAGGGAAGAGGGGTGAAAAAATAAATCCTGGGAATTGCACTTGTCCTATGTATAAATAGAAATGCTGTCTATACTGTACTGCTTTCTCCAAATAAAATAAATATTATAAAAAAACAATGGAGTGATCATGTAGGGTGTTTGTAGCCTATACAGGCTACAAACACAGGCAAGGAATAACATGATCACGCATGCAGGTGTGGAATGAACCCACTTTCCATAGCCATACACACCCACAATACTAAAGATGCGTTTTGGGTCACAAATTTCATTAAAGGAGAATTTCGGACTAGAAGGCTCTCTTACCTTTATTTGTAGTTGTCACGTCCCCACCAAAGAGGTCCAGGTGTTATTTTGTGCAAAAGCGTATTATTGGCTATTTCCCCTACCATAAGCCCTCAATGGGTGTTGGGTTTTAGTGCTAATTCGGTTATTTCCATCAAAATAAGTAGTAAAGTGTACCGCTTGGGATACTATTTACATTATGAAGAGAGGATATATACAAAAACAATTGATTTTTGAGTGACGGAAATAAGCGAATTAGCACTAAACCCCAACGCCCCATTCAATTCAATTCATTGAGGGCTTATGGTAGGGGAAATAGCCAATAATGCGCTTTTGCACAAAAAAAACACCTGGACCTCTTTGGTGGGGACGTAACAACTACAAATAAAGATAAGAAAGCCTTCTAGTCTGAAATTCTCCTTTAAGTGTTCCTTCACAACAATCAAGACACTGTACACACAAAGGGGTGTACTCAGTCCTGTAGTGTACTTGGACAAAATACCATAACAAGTTATTAGAGAGATAAAGGCCACCTTGTAATTGACTCATTGGATTTGCAGTGGAGAAAATCAGTGACATAAGGACTTTCTTTCAGCAGTGGAACTCTGGAAAAGTAACATGTGTTCAAAAGTAAAGCACTTGGACTCCCAGCTGTTTTTCCTATTCCCGTGCTCTTTTGGTAACCTATAGAGACCACTAAATGACTCATCCAGAAATTTCCCACCCCATGATGCCACGGAAACAATGTGCTGTGCTTGTTCAACGAGCAAGATAGAGGTGACATTAAGGAGTCAGGTCAATCATCACCGTATGTGTGGTTGTGTGTCAGTTACTTGATCAACTGACTTGACCATTAGGAGCCAAGACACAGTTCTTGCCGGAAATGACAATCTTTACTGTGGCAAAGTTTCCCCAAAGACAATGACAAAGACTTTGGAGCTATGGAGCCGGAGTGTAGCCTACTGGCTATTTCTTCAGTTTCACAAACAATATAAAACAAATTGCAAATCGTTGCTGTCAGGCTATTTTATACTTTATCCAAAAGTCGTTAGCTGGGGGGCATCCGTTAGTCCGACGTACCAATAGTCCGACATACGTGGCCGGTTAAGTCTCACCCATGGCTCAGACATACGTGGCCGGTTAAGACACATACGTGGCCGGTTAAGACATATGTGGCCCTGGGCCGTGGCTCAGCGGTCCAGGCACCTAGGCTGGTGATCCAGTCTGGCAGTGTGCCGCGGGTTCGACTCCCGATCCCGACGGCCTTTACTGCATGTCACTCCCCCATCTCTCTCCCCATTTCCTGTCAGCCTACTGTCTGTCCCTCCATAAAAAATATAAAATAAAGGCGAAAGCCACAAAGAAAAAACATAAAAAATAAAAATAAAAGACATACGTGGCCGGTTAAGACACATACGTGGCCGGGTAAGACTCACCCGTGGCTCAGACATACGTGGCCGGTTAAGACACATACGTGGCCGTTTAAGACACATACGTGGCCGGTTAAGACACATACGTGGCCATTTAAGACACATACGTGGCCGGTTAAGACACATACGTGGCCGGGTAAGACTCACCCGTGGCTCAGACATACGTGGCCGGTTAAGACACATACGTGGCCGTTTAAGACACATACGTGGCCGTTTAAGACACATACGTGGCCGGTTAAGACACATACGTGGCCGTTTAAGACTCACCCGTGACTTCCATGTGCTGTTAGGGTTAGGTGTGTCGTACTGTTAGGACCAAAGATATGCCTTAACCAAAGAAACGCATTAACAAGAGTGTTGTGATGAAAATGATTACTGCAGATCCATTTGAATGCAGGATATCTTTTCTATTTCCTGAAATACATGCATGGTTCCATGGTTTCCGTTCGGCAGCAACACTTGTCATGTAATTAAAGGGCCTTTAAAGTCCCGAAGACTGACCCATCTGCTCCCGCAAAGCCACACAAAATCAGTCTGAGAACAAAATTGAGCAATTGTGCAATTCAATATGGTATCTACTGTATTTGCAGCCCCTCTATAAATATCATCAGCCCGGGATTGTTGTTGTTTATTGGGTGACCAATGCTGTTCCCCTGTCATGCAATAAATAAATACAAATGCCACAAATCATGAAATCATCGTCTAAACGACCCATAATTGTGTGTATTCCACTTCAGAACCGCAAATGTGACAAATGTCACAATTCTTTTTACCTTTTTTCTTTTTTTTGGTACCAATCTTCATACAGTAGGCTATATCCCATATGTTTGCTGTTAAATTTCAGTAATAGTATTATTTAATTGGAAATAATCAGTCACTATACTAGTTACGAAAAAGAATAGTTGCGTTACAGTCAATGAATGACCATATCTTTCAAACACCCAAACCGTGACCCTGAAATGAATTCATTTCTAATCATTCATGCACGTGCATGTTAAACGCGGCACGTGTGCCCCACCATAGGCGTTTTCATCAGGATCGGGGACAGTTATTTTAACACACCAAATAACTGCACCTTTCAATAGAAAAAAAGGTCAACGACAGATCAACACCTTGGTTCTGCCAGGAGTTATCAGCCTTATTTAAACAAAGGTATAGTGCTTGGTCTCTGCCAGACGGCCAAGTCAAAATACTTTCTAGATCTTATCACTAGCTTCTATTCTAACCCAGGCAATTTTTGGAAAGCTATTGATTTAAATAAAAACAAATGATCTGCCTGCTACACATATCAAATATGATAACCTGGTGCTTGGAGATTTGAATCAGTCAGATTTGCCTGATTTTTGACAGCCATTCTTTTAAAACAACCTATGAAGGTGCCCATGGGAATTCCAGCAGTGACTATGTGACATATGCTAAATGGACCATATTCAATCCTTTTCTTTTAAACTCTTCACCCCACATGCTTTCTTTGATGAATTAGCAACAATTAATGCAAACAGTTAAAAAAAAATGCTATGGTTGTGGATGCAACAGATGGTTATCAGTGTTGAGCTGCACTGAGAAGCTGTACTGAGAGCTGGCCTACATACAATTTGGACCGCAAAAAGAACTGTGCACTGGTTTAAATGTCTCCTCTGTTTACACAGCTTGCAAGGCTGTTCCTCCAGCGGAAATCAGGCTAGCATCAGCCACCTTTCAAGTCCTGAGATGATTTGCACTCTTTTCTTCCCAGAGCTGCACAGGTACATATACCTACAAATCACTCCAACAAAGCATTACAAAGCAACGGTCAAATATAATTCCCAATAAATATGTGACCAGCAGCATTACGCTGCCTCAAGCCAAACACATACACTGCCAACAATACTGCATGCCAATTTTACTCTGTTAAATTAACCTCCAGGAGTTTACTGTGCATGGAAGTGATTTAAATTTATGAGGAAAAACATTTAGCTTCTGTCCATCCTTTTTCATGATAACGTGCTCTGTCTTGATGAGAAGGTTGTTTTGTCTTATGAGCATTATGGACATGCTCGTGAACTCGTGAACAATATAGGACTGGAACCTACAACTGGATGTGGCATTTCACCTGGACGCTCATTGCAACAATTTGAAAGCCTGATATGGTACAGTTCATGCTGTTGCCTTAAGCCTAAGTAGTTATACTTACAACTATAACTTGAGTAGACTTTTCTAAATCTGTGGTATCACTTATACGTATATGTATAATATCTTGTGTAATATCTTCTGACACAATCACGTGCTACTACTTAGTAAGCTAAAGTCCTTGAGGATTAATTGATTGCAGTCAAGTGGCTTGTTTCCTGCCTGTCAATTAGGGACCAGACATTTTGTATTATAAGTAAGCTGTCTGATATTAAGCTGAAGAGGTTTCCCCAAGGCAGTGTTTGTGAACCTCAGTTCTTTTGTTTGTTTTTTAATGAAAGCTGCATGTTCTTGTAATACGTTTCTTATCCAGATGTTTCTATCTTGTCATTATCACGCAAAGATTTGTGTCCAGTCCAGAGCATTCTATGTGAGATTTTGACCACGATCAGTGCCTTGGTTGATGAACAATATGTTCCAACTAGGGCTGGGACTTTAACTGATTAATTTCTATTAATTAAATGCAGAAACAATAACACGCTTAAACAAAATAAATGCATTTTAATCGCGCTTAGTTTTCTCACTAGGATGAATTTCAGGCGTAACAATCACGCAATGGGAGAAGAAGTCGATCAGACCACTTTGCTTGGCCCAGTGGATGGGAAATCTATATTTAAAAAAATAGCAAAATAGCAAAATATAGCAATATAGAAAAATCAAATTTAATTGAAGCAGAAAAAAAGCTTCTCGGGTGGTCAAATATGATATGCGATTAAAATGCGATTCATTTTTATTCATTAATTACAATGCCTTGAATTAATTATATTAATGTATTTAATCGAGTCCCAGCCCTAGTTCCAACCAAACCAAATCCAATTTGATAGTTTCACAAGCTAGGTCGAGCAAAGGCCCAGGGCCAAAGGGTGGCCTTCTTAGAGCAAAATCCGTTGAAAATGATTATATGTTCTACTTTATCTAAAATCAATAAAATTTGAATGAGAAAAAAATAATAATGCGTCAGCTAAAGTTTGAGAAACCTTGTGCTAGAAAGGGTTGTGCAAGAAAGGCTGATATTCTACTAGTGGTGGACGAGTGTAAATCTATCCAGCATTTTCCATTTTGACTGTTTGATCCCATTGCAAATTATTTATGACCTTCTACAGCTTTCTTGTTTACGTGTTATTCTGCAAAGCTCTGTAACTTTACTTATTGTGAGTTTAAAGTTATAAAACAGTGTCCTGTGTGTCCAACATCATGATAATGTTGGTTCCATCTTTGGTGCCAGAACGGAGCTAAATGCCATGCTTTGCTGAAAGCAAATTCCACCCACCTTGGCAGTGTGGTGGATGCTTGTATGGGCCTAGCTCTGGTCCATAGCCTCCTGCGCTTTACTGCCGTTGCATTGAGGCTATGCGACCATTCTATTTCCTGGCTCGCATGAAACGCGGACCAACCTCTCCTCTGTTACGAAAATAAAAAGAACGTTTCACCTACTCACCAATACAAAGGCGGGTCGTGTCATTAAAAAGCCTACTTTCCTTAGTGGAAGCACTCTGAGCCCCCCATCAAGTATAAAATGTACTTTTTGGCCAGAAAGACATTCTTCTCTATGAGGGTTCTCGCAATATCGGCAGAGGGCGCAGTGGAGTAACAAAGTATTTTTTTTCCCGGTGGAATGCTAGATATGTGTGTTGTGTTGTTGCAATGTTGAACAAAAAACAAATCTGGTCAAGGGATATAGTTTATATATGTTTATAACTTTATACTGCGAGTAACATAATCTTAGTTTAGAAACTATTTATTGAACCATGGATCAAGGGACATTGTGTTATGGGTCTTTTTCAATATGATTATGTGATTAATTTGATTTAGAAGATGTGAGGTTTTTATACATAGTTGTTGGCCAGTTTTCAGTTTCACAAAACTTAACTAAAATAACTGGTGGACATCTTTTCTTAATACTCACAGTTAGTAACAAGCCATAACAATTTTGCAAGTCGATGCAGTGACTTTGATCATTTGCCCTTTGAATCAATGAAGATTTGAGCCCAGTCTTTTTCTACAAGAGAGCATGGGGTTCTTCTACAAGTAATATTTGGAAACAATGCAGTCAATGAAAGTTATTCAATATAAATTCAGTGAGTCAAAGAGACTTATTGTCGGTATCAGTCAAGGTGTGGGAGTCTGAGATGCATGCTGACGTGGAGCACAACACCTACCATCAGCTCCTATAGTTACCGCACAACATCAAGCCATGCTACTCATACGCTGAGTTGGCGGTGCCCGGGATTGAACCCATGACCTTTCGGTCAAAAAACGAAGGGCTCTACCGACTGAGCGACCCGACACAAATTCAATAAAACACAGTGCTAATCACTGTGTTGTGTTATGTGGTTCCATCCACAGTCCACCAAATTAAACTTGACATAATATTCTCTCAAAGTTGACTAAAGAGAAGTTTGAGAGATGATCAATTTCCTGATCTCTAATGAGAAAAGAAATGCAGAAATTCCCTCTCCTTTTATAGCATAACTTACTGCATTTTGTGATTTTTCCAGCCTTCACAGCCATGGAATCCAATGGTAAAGGGAAACCTTTAAATAAGTCAGCTACTGTAACATACCACACGCTCAGCCAGCTCACAACCAAGAAAAAAGATCCTCAGCAAACCTCAATTTAAATAGTTAGACAGGCCGCTCACTGTTAACTGTAACATGAGGCCAATGTTGCACGGCACCAACAGGCAATGGTTTGTCAACAGTCATATAAATGGGGGGAAACATAAGCCAAATTCCAATACCCAAAATCTCGGCCACTCGCTCACTCACACTCGGTCACTCACACTCGGTCACTCACACTCGGTCACTCCAGCATGGCAAATTATGGTGAAATTGGTGAGCTGCTGAAATATGTTACGATCTTGTGGACTTCACACAACTGGTGGAATTGCAAAGGAGCATGCTCCTCTTGATCAGTGGTTCTCAACCTTTTCAGGCCACGACCCCCAAAAAGAATCAATGTCATATTTGAACTGGGGACCCTCCAAAATAATCATATTTGAACTGGTGAGTGGTGACCCCCCACCCTGACAAGCACTTGGGTCAGGTGCTTGTCAGGGTGGGGGGTCGGTTTCACAGCTACTGTGAAAATAGCATATCTACAAGTTCGCAACACTTGCAAGGCGTTGGCCAATGTTTGGCCAGTTCTTATAATATGTTCGTTGATTTACTTTTTTGTTCAAAGTTTCTTTATTAATATTTTCTAAATCACATATGGGTCAATAAAACAATAGCATACCCCCCCCCCCCCCCCCCCAACTAAACAAACAAATATATAAATAAATAAATAAATAAATAAATAAACAAACAAACAAATAAATAAATAAATAACCAACCCATAGGTTGAGAACCACTGTTCTTTATGGTAGGAGTTTAGACCTTTATAGACCTCTAACAGGCAGAGCAAATGAAAGACTAGAAACCATTCTCTTTCAAAATGGTCCTGTCCTGTCCGTGAACACATAGGCCTACAGTAGGTCCCTAGAAAGATCCAAAAAGTAAAGAGATAAAGAGATTGAACTGTGAATGGACCTGGGATGAAACTGTGCAGAGAAAGTAAATGTTCAGTTCAGGTTGGGATCCCTTTCATCCAGCCAGGAGAGATCATGGATGCAGGGTAAACAAGTGAATTGGAAGTGGTAGGCCTATACAAAGAAGTGAAGTGAGCAGCTGCAGACAACATCGGGACTGGATCACTACAATTTGAAGCTTATACATGAGTAGCCTACTCAGTCTCTCCTGATTGAATTGAAATTGTAATTGTTGAGCCACTTTCGTTTTATTAAAGAGCCGGGGAGATGGGAAGGCCCGGAAACAAACACTCTAGAATAGACTATAACCTCTATAAGATCTTGAACCTCTTAAAGGACAACCTAAAGAAAAGACAAACGTATACAACAGCACCTTTAAATAGGACGATAAATAGGATACAAGAAAGATACATTGCTATAACCTGTGGTTTTTACTTTATTCTATACTCAGTTAATTTAAATGTAGCCTATTTAATTCAATCCAAATTAATTTATTGGTTAATAAATGTATCTAGGTCAGACTCAGGACAATCTTCAAATTATGGGCAGCAAGGACAAATGGATGGGCCTATATTTAAATAGCCGTAGTGTGAGTATGTCAACACTATCCTATAATAGTCATGTCTCATGTCCCTGGAGTCAGAGGCTGTTGAATCAATGCGTTTAGGCATCAGCTAGGCAGCGACTTACCGACATCTGCGTTGCAAAACGCCTGTTGAGGATGCGCAGGGGAACAGCTGCAAGCTTCTGCAATCTCTTCCACCCGCCACAGGAACAGGACGACCAGGGTGACAAAACAACTGCTAACCGTCCAAGTCATGTTTGGAAATTTGTATTTATAAAATATGAACAACTAAAAAATACCCCAAAAAAAATAAAATAAAAAAATAAAATAAAAAATGTGCAGTCTATAATCTATAAGAAATCAGAACAAATCCGTCCGCAGTTTCAAACTACTCTCATCAAAGAGGGTCCACTTGCTTCACTGCTCCTGCTTCAGGAATGTGTTCATTCTATAACAGACTGCAGACACACAGACAGACGTCTCCTTCAGTTCCAATGTGTTTTTGTCTCTGCTGTCGGTAGCGGTCGCGTTTTATTGCAGGCAGCCTGAGCTCCTCCCCTGTTGTGGATTCAGCCAGTGAGTCGTGAGATGAGCATCTCGTAGTCGTATAGGTGAATATCAAATGATGATGATTTAATCATCAGCGTGTATAGGCTACTACTGTGTATTACTTCATAATTATTATGGAAAATAACGTATGGCGTATGGTAAGCACAGACCTTTGATTGATTGATTTGACATTTAATTAACAGTTTGTACAATGGGTAGGTACAGTTCAACGAAAGTACAGGTCAATACAAAATCTGCTAAGAGGATAAAACCAGGAAAAGCACTAAGAGTTGTTTACATCAGGGTCCTCAATTTTCAATTAATCAGAAAATGAACAGGCTGTATTGTAAGTAGCCTCACACAGCCTGTTGTAGCCAATTAACCTTTACATGTAATTTTAGTTTTAAAATTTGCTTTACTCTTGATACAGTATCCTATATGTAGCCAAATCAAACAATTCTGTCATCTTTTTTTGTTTGGGTTTTCAGTTAGGATGTTTTCATCCATCACATGTGGGAGAAAACCAACAACCCTAATTCTTGTTAACTGTTCCTTACATTAGACTGTTACAGGCCATGTTGTGGACTGTGGAGGAGTCCAAGTGTTAATATGTGTATGCTATTACTATGATTGGTTATAATTTAAAAATGTGATTTCATATATAGGCCTACAAAGAAGCACTTCAGTTCCCTGTGATGTGTTCAGACTTCTATATGCTAGGCAAGCAAAATTTCATTAGCTGTTAAAAACACTGCAACACATGAAAAGGCTAAAAAAGGAGTGTGTGTGTGTGTGTGTGTGTGTGTGTGTGTGTGTGTGAGAGAGAGAGAGAGAGAGAGAGAGAGAGAGCGTGTGTGCGTGCGTGCGTGCGTGCGTGCGTGCGTGCGTGCGTGCGTGCTTGCGTGCGTTTGTGGATGCGTGTGTGGATGTGTGTGTGTGTGTGTGTGTGTGTGTGTGTGTGTGTGTGTGTGTGGTGGGTTGGGGTGGGGGGGGACGCGGAGAGAAGTGACATCATCCCCTTAAAGTTAATAGATTCAATCTGGTGGCGATTCCCCTAACGTAAGCTACCCAAACCTTCCTCCCTTCTGTGCTGCTTGTGCTCTAATGAAAGAAACATTATGCTACACTATAGTCAAAATTCCTGGGTCATTTCTCATCCCTTGCACATGCACAAAAGTGGATGGATGGCTTCTTTGTTGGAAAGTTCAATACTGCAACAACACCACCTCAGGAAAATGAGGATCTCGCAGTTTGGGTTTTGTGGCCTGCAGTGTTGACTCTGGCTCCAGAGCAGAGATCACAGTGAGGGCATGGTGTGTAACTATCAGGGTTGATGATGATGATGATGTTGAATAATGAAAGAGGATACTAGAGAGAGGGACTGTATCTGCTGTGGGCTCCTTCCTTGCTCCCTGACATCATATTTGGCCCCTTGCTGCCGGTCTGTTGGGCTCTCCAGTAAATATTTCCACTCTTTTCCATAGTTTAGGATTTTTTGCTTGGTTGCTTTTCCACGGGTCCCTGTTACTTGACTTTATCAAAAAGAGCCAGGGAGATGTTAAGAGGGACATGAATTGGACACCCACTCCTAATGTCCCCTCTTTGCCTTCCTAGATTGGTCACTTGTGTTGTGGCAATGGATTGCTCATTTATGCCTGACCACATATTTACCAAAAATTACTTTCTTTCTATATTCTATCAGTTACACACCCCATGAAGCCTTGAATTTATTGGAGATTTGTTTAGTTTTTTTCCGCATATAATGATGATGACCAGCGGCGTCTCAATGGAGACTCCTTGAGTAATCAACTTCCCCTTTCAAGTAAAAGTGATTAGGAAACTCCCTATGTTTGGTGAAGCCGCATGACTCACATGCAGAGCGGAAGTTACCAAAGACGGTGGACATGCTACGGGCGACAGCACGCCACGGACACGGCATGTATATGGGGTGGGTGTTGGTGGGGTTGAGACGCATGAAAGGAAGTGACACATCCCAGATCAAGTGGGGATTGAAATATGCTTTGGTCTCTGTTCCGCATCACCGCATGTATGCCAAAGCCATCAGGACAACTGCAGACATCTATTCCTGAGCAAAGCCTGCCGCCCCCTGTCAAAACAGCTGGCTTCCTTTGCACTGAGATACCTACTGATGTGGTCTTGCAGGCATGTCCTCTGGCTCCTGGGCGGTGCGCCGAGTCCTCCACCTCCCACCTGGACCTCAGAGCCTTCGTAGAAGATAAGTAGGGGATTTGCACGTGCCTCCCATTACAGGAATGACTTCTAAGAATTTGTTTCCTTTAAGAATTTATTTTCCTTTGCTTATGAGCAGAATACACAGTCAAATTAAGTATCATGGTTGTAGTAGGAATATTCTCCCCCAACTCACTGCATTTGACTAGCAGTCAATATAGACAGTGATCGAAATTTGTCGAACAATCCCAAAAATGTGTAATCAATATATTATTATTCTTTTGTTAGATTGTTTTTCCGCATACTACGACTCAGGGTTGAACAGGACTTTATTCACCAGTTTAGATCTGCTTTATGGTATCAACATGAGGTTTTCATTTGTCCGTAGAGAGTGGGTTTGTCAAAGAAGTGCAATGCAAGCAGCCTCCTATGTGTACATTACGTACTACAAACACCCAGAGGGGCTTAGAAATGGCTGAACCTCCAGAGCCTAAATTACAGACTTGCAAGGGCCAGGAATATTCTCAAAAGGAAGAGCCCAGCAAAACTGAAAAAGAGGGTCTCATTGTGGGAACTGGTGGGCGCTGTGGCAGTGACCCACATCCTCTGACCTCAGCCCCCCTATATTGCCTGCACACTGTACAGGGGTAGTGAGTCTCCACAGTGACCTGACCACCACCCTGCCCTCCACCTTTCATGCGATACTCCCAAGCCCTTTCCCACTCCTCCACACCACCCTTGTTTTCTCTTCCCTCGATGTGAGCCAGCCGCAGCCCACATACAGTTTAGTACAATTCCCGTAATCCTCCATTCACCAGCAAAAGCTATTCATATTTTCATTTGTGATAATGAGACAATGGCTCTGTATTGTGTGATTCCACTTGAGGGACGGCGAGGAGAGGGAAAACATCTGTCGGAAAAACACACAGCAATGGCATCAGAGGTTTGGGGTCGACAGTGCCCGCAGTGTGCTGTCACGATGTGAGCGTGAATCACCACCAGTCTGGTGCATGTCCGGAGTGCAGTGCAGTGGAGAGTCCAGACTATTCCACTGGAGCTGTCGTAATTATGACCAAATAACCAGGGTATTCAGTATATTCACTGTGTTTACACCCGATTTGGAACTTTCCCTTCTACGAAATCCCAAATGAGTGTGCCTCCAGTAAATCAGTGCACACTCATTTCCGTTTGCCCTTTGCAGGCGGTACCACTGCAATATTAGGGGATGCCGTAACCTTGGGCGTGGGCTTTCTCGCAAAGGAGAAAGCCCACGGGTATGAGGAGGATTTCTGAGGAATGTCTTCCAAGGAGGAGAAACAGTTGGCATGCTGTACTACAATGTAAATAGCAGACTAGTGGTTCCCAACCTTTTCTGGATCAGGGCCCACTTGAAAATCTCAAGTGTTCCCGTTCCCGGCCCACCCATTTGACCACTTAACAGGGCGAGGGCATCTGATAGACTGCCATGTAAGTGGTCAGGTGGGTCGCGTAATGACCAATCAATCAATTGTGTTCCACCTTGAATCAATGGAACTAATGTAGTATACTTTATTCATATTTCATAATAATGCTGTATTACACCAATAAAACCATTGTTTTGCTAATTATTTGAGGGCCCACTTGCAATATCCTGGCGGCCCAGAAGTTGGGAATAGCTGCCCTATCTATGAAACCCACAACACACATTTAAAACTTTGGGGGAATTTTGAAATGAACAACGCATGTTTGTCGGTGTCATCAATCGTCATGTAATAAATATGATACGGTTTGGTATTACTCAATGCAAAGTCATCCCCAATTACGTTACAGTATAGTATTACCAAATAGATGAACTTTCCCTGGGGCCACTTGTTTTCGTTTGGACAGCCATGGAAATATCTATCGGCCAGCCTACATACAGTAGTTCATAGACAAAATGACTAAAATGAAATGGGCACTGGATAGAGAATTGGGCACTATAACAAAGATGACACTGGAGAGAATTGGGCACAGAAACGAAGAGAGTACCGAGATCTTCCCTCCATCCATCCCTCCATCCATCCTGTAACTGTCCATCTGAATTTTCCAACTTTGTACTGATTTAGGTTTACCCTACAGGCCTACGAGCCAAAGAAACAACTCTGATGCTATTTAGAACCATTTGTTTGAGTGTAGCACAGACAGTTCACTGGATGACGTGTATTCAGTTCTATTTTCTGTGTTTAGCATTGCTATCATGATAGTCTGTCACTGAGTTAGTCAGGGTAACGGCTAATTTATGTTATTGTCTCTATTTATTGCTTATTGTGACTTGATTTGATAAAAATAATACGCAATGACGTTATCAAGTTTCTTATTAATAATATTACTGTATGCATCATGGGTGAGCAATGTTCCAGCTCAGTTACCAGTATGGGTGTTAAAATGTAAAATGAGATATAGTTATGTTATTAGAAATGGATTCTAATGTAAAAATGTAACCAGTTCTCCCCAAAATAGTGACCAATTCGTTCTTTCAAGTGCCAAATTCTGCAGAAAACAAGTTGCCAATTCTCTAAACTTCTGCAGAGGTAACACAACTGGACACTTTAGAGTCTAAAGTGTACAGTTGTGTTACCTCTGCATAATGTTAATAATACACCCCTCATCATCTCCTATCTTCTGTGTATACAGTACACCCACAGACAACCCACCACCCAACATTCTGAGTCACTTGTGACTTCCGTGTTTCAATGACCTGCCCAGGCATGTTGGTTTGTATTTTGCCATTGTGTTTTGTGACTGTAACGGTCTGGTGTCTGCCAAAACATCAAGCTTTCTGTAAGATTCCATGATTCACGAAAATACCAATGTGACTCTGACTTTATACAAGCTCTAACCTGTGCTTTAACCACTTTCAATATAATTCTGAGGTCCCGATATGGGACTTTTCAATACGTCACTAAAATTGCAACACATTTTTGTGAGCTTGTAGATCGGGCTATTTCCGGAGCACACCACCATTGTATGAAGAAAACAAAATACTGTAGAGCTTATTATTTACAATATGTTTTATGTGTATTGTATTTGTGTAGGCTACTGTATGTGGCTTACATTTTTCTTAAATTTACACAATGCTGACACCAGTCAACTGTTGATATTGGTGAAAATGCACTGACATAAAACTACAACAAATACAAAACAAATACAAAAAAAAAAAATAGCTACAGCTATGGGATGTGTATCAAGTGTCACTACTACCACTACCTTTTAGGTAAATTAATAAAGCAAACAATATCCAGCCATAAGTTATGACGAAATACACCAAACACAATTTAAATATACAAAGTTCAATTAGCATTTCACTTGCACATTATTTCATGTACTACCAATATTAATTCATCATAATAATTAATTCACCATTTTTGTCTGTGTGAGCTGAACAACATCTGTCTGGCTGAAATGATGGTGACAGATGGTAGATTAAGCAGCAGCGCTAGGACTGGTAAAGATCTGCTGGAGTCATCTTTCTGAAAGAGTATGCTTACTCATTAAAGTGCTAATTCAGTCCTTGGAGAATAAGGTCCTACAGCGGTCAAGAAATTAGTTCTTTGCCTGTTTACCGTTTAAAAAACAGATGCCAACTGGTGGAGAAATTAAAAACCTATAACATTCCAGTTTCTTCAAATTCATTTATTTGTGATTAACATTTTATTGAATTTTCCACACACAAACAATAACCAAAAAAGAACAGAAACACAATAAACAAAATGGTGCAACAAAGAAAAAACAAAGAGGGAAAGAGGCTGTGCTACAGTATTCACAAAATGAAACCATGTGAGCAAGAAAGGATCTACATTATGGGGGGGGGGACAGCAAGTATAGTCTGTCATTACGAAGCATTAGCCTTAAATACCTATATTTGTCTGGAAAACTAAATTGAAGAAAAGCATAGAACAGTTTCAGCATTTGTCGCTAATCAACAAAACATAATCAAAAAAATCAATCAAAGCACATGATTTTATTATGAACACTCAACTGTACCCTATATTCAATAATGGCACATCAAAATGATTTAATGGTGTTATTTATTATGGAAGCTGAGGCTCTGTTGTTGGATCGGATCACATGTACTCCGGTCTCACCACAAAGTGGTAGATGTACTGGTCATTGGGACAAGGACATGGCATGGCCTGGCTGCTGTTGGAAGCAATTTGAGCCACATCGTTCTTGAAGTCCTGGACCTGACAGATGTACTTGCCTTGGCACACCCTCAGAAGCCGATTACTGAAGCGAACTTTGTTCTGGTACGGGTGATTTCGAGCACTTCGGATAGTTAACTTGGCAACCGGTTCGCTCGTTATGATAGCGTCCCATAGGATCATGTTGTTTTGGAAGATCAAGCTATTGTGGACAGGTGTGCTAAACGACTTACTTCTGCTATTGTATGGACTGGCAGTGGGTGCCATCATCAGATGGCCATAAGAGTTCCTGCAATATCCGTTTCTACAGTTCATGCCCTGGTTTGGCCTTGGTCTAGCAGTTGGTTGGGTGACTGCGGCCTCCTCAAGAGCAGTACTCCATGGGTCTGCCAAGTAAATCCTGGGCTGATAGTCATAATCCTCTCCCTTGAAGGTTGAGCTTTTCTTCAGGGTGCTGAAGAGGAGAAAGTTGAAATTAAGCGCCTTCAGGATCTTATCACGGTACAGATCCTGGTGAGCATTGTAGAGCACAGAGGTGAACTGTAAGTCATAGAGCTTCTCAGCAGGGATCATAGGGAAACGGACGAGGCCCAACAGGTCAGCCTGTGATTCCAAGCTGGTGGAATTACCCTCCTGAGAGATCCAGTCCTCCAGGACACGCAGAACGTAGGCCTCGTCTGGCACCACCAGATCCGAGCGAAGTAGGAGGGTTCTGAGGAGGTCCATGGTGACATGAGTCCAAGCAGAGGACATGGTTAGATTCTGATAGTTCCAGGCGAGATACTGGAGACAGTTCTCCTGGAGAAGCAAGTCCCCAGTCTCCACTGAGTACTCGTAGAGGGACACCTGGGTGTGGAACGTAATGTCCTCTGGGAGGAGCCTGGCGAATAGTCGGCCAGTGTCCTCCATCAGCTGTGTCACCCCAAACTCGGAGGCCATCTGGTGAAGGCACTGGGCAGAGGAGAAGGTCATGTCTATCTTGCGGGTGTAAATATACCTATTGAGAAACAGAATGATCATGCATTGTTCTGATGGTTATGGTACAAAAGAATTGTAGGACTGAGTGAGAATCTAACCTTTCTGTAGAACTTTGCTGTCCACTGCATTGACAAACCTTTTTTGTTTTGTTTTGTTTGATGTATGACTTTTTCCACAATAATGAAACAATGAAAGTTCTAATAATTTGGGTGACTTTACAACACATCCTTTGTCATTTCTCAAGAGAACGTTTGTTTTTTATCCATGTCTCAACTTCTCTTTATTGCTAAAAGGAAGTGGAGTAAGATTGTTTCGTTTCTTGTTTTGATTCTTAAACCAGAATCAGCTTACCTGATGAAAGCAGTGAAATAGGACTGGCATGACTGTCTGACGACATAGTTGCTACTGTTCCCATCGGAGGCGTTGAACCGCGGGAACAGTGACAGGATGGTTTTGTGGGCGCATACTGTTGTCCCGGCTATCTCCATGGTTCCGTCCTCTTGTCGGCGGCCCGTGGAGCTCTGGACCGTCATCAGGAAGTCACAGCCCTTCCCACTGTCAAACATTAGGCCGAGCTCCTCGGACAGACCCAGGCTGTGGTCCAGCAAGTGGCTGGTATCACTGGTGCTGCTTGTATTCAGGTCCGGTCCTGGACAGGACAGGACAGGGAAAGATGGGATCAGTGGTGGAAAGTAACTAAGTACATTGACTTAAGTACTGTACTGTATTTATTGTAATTCTACTCCACTACATCTCAGATGCAAATATTGTACTTTTACTCCATTACATTTATTAGAAAACTAGTTACTTCGTAGATTTCGATTACTATTACAAAACAAACAGTGACCACTTCAGCCCTATATACATTTTGGCCATTTGAAAATAGCCAAGCTCACAATGCGTTGCAATGCGATGCATTGTGAGCTTGTAGATCGGCTATTTTCCAAAGATTGTTATACATTTGAAAACTTGAAATGAGACATTCTACATAATGAGTACTTTTACTATTGGTACAGGTAGGTACATTTTGAACCCAATACTTTTGTACTTTTACTCAAGTACTTTTGAATTCCAGACTTTTACTTGTATCTATATTTCAGTATTGATACTTTTACTTTAAGTAAAAACATTTGAGTACATTTTCCACCACTGGATGGGATTATAATGAACACAATACTGTGCCAGTAGGTCCTGGATGTAGTGTTGGGTTGAAAATTAACATGGAAAGTGCATATCCATAATGTTGGGTTTGTGTTATGATTGTTTGTTAAACTGACTTTAAAGCCATGTGCAACATTTTTATTTGTAAACGAAATATCAATTGTCATTCATTTGTGTATTAAATATTATATTACATCATTATTGTATGTATTCTATTGTTTAAAGAGACCTGTGTGTAGCAGGTACCACTTTAGATACATGCCTAAATCACAAATAACTCCAGCATCCTCTTTGTGTGTGCAGTCAGTCGTTCCCCAGCCTTTGAACGAACAGCTGCGCAGAGATGTTTCTGTTCCTTTACACTCCAAATCATCCAGCCATATAGGTCCAGGACCTGGCGTATGAAATGACAAATTATTAGACAGCATTAGGCATTTTTTGTTAATTGTGGCATTGGTACAAAATGGTGAGCCTTCAAGTCAATCCTTGAATGTGATTCTACTGCCCTCTGGTGGGGGACTAATGGAACTAGAACATGTGTCTTCAACAGGGGGTCCTACAGAGGAGTCACCAAACCATTTGAACCATAGCATCCCAATTCTGGGGGATAAAACTAGCAAAGAAGTTTGATGTAAAGATGTTTCAGCGGTTAAATATCTGAATATACACATTCAAAAACAACATAAATTTACACAATGCTGATAGTGCTGTCAAACATGGCTATGAAGCTATCTATGAAATCTATTAAACCATTTTAGTGGGGGTCCTTGCTTCATCTCTTTCTCAGCTAAGGGAAACATAGCCTGAAAAAACACTGAAGACCCCTGAACTAGACAAGTTTCTCAAAGGCCATGGCACCCACAGCCTAGGGTGCCATGACACAAGTCCAGGGGTGACGCGTTGTGAGCTTGTAGATCTGCCATTTCTGCCGAATGTTCCTCCCAGAATAAGGATGCTGGGGCATCCTTATTCTCCCTATTATCCCTATTATCCCTAAGTTATTTATCTGTCCAAATGGAAACAGATAAATAAGTATAATAAGTTTTCCTCGTGACATACTCTATTTTTTTACATAAATGTAATGTGCTATAAGTAACAATGCAATTCGGGGGTGCCGTGGATGAAAAAGTTATTTTCAGGGGATCCCTGAGAAAAATAGGTTTGAGAACCAGTGAACTAGAGAGTACCTTCTCCGTAAGCCCCTGCAAGGACAGCAGTCTTGGCCCCAGGGAAGTGCAACTGTCGACACACCACTTGAGCTTCAGCCAAGTCCCATTTGTCATCACACACGGTTCCCCATTCCTCGTTATGGTAGATCTCCACTCTGCCCTCGTTGATGGCCGAAGAGCCCGCCAGTCTCACTTCACCTTCCCGTGGCTGCAGATCTGGTTCTGCTTTTCCTGTTGTTCATACACAAAGACAAGAAACAAATATGGTGATTTTAGATATTTTGAAAAACACATTTTCAATATAATTTATACATAGTTTACATTTTAGTAGTTTAGAATTATAGTAATCTGTAATTGCATGGTGTTATAAAACAGTGGTTCTCAACCTTTTTAGGCTGCAACCCCCGAACATAATCATATCTGGGGACTGGGGAGGATTACATTGAGTTTCACTCAGTTCCCACAGATAAATATTGTGAACATACTAGTCAATCTGCAAGCTCACAATGCCTCTTTGCAAGGCGCTGTGAGCTTGTAGATTGCCTATATTCAACATTTGTGCCCTTTTCTTATATTATTTGACAAATTGGTCAATGTTTGATCAGTATTTATAGTAGTTTGTTGATTACTGTTGATTAATTTAATTTCTTTTAGGTATTAAAAATGTCATAAAAGTCCTTCAATTGCCACTTTACTGTCATCTGGGGACCCCCAAAAAATGTCATGAGGGTTAGCTACACCACAAGCCTAAACAAATAAACAAACAAATAAATGTGTTGGAGCAAGGCAGGGGAATCGTGGTCCTGGTTTACTCACTGAATAGTTTGAACCGCATAGAATCAATCATGGTGACATGAAGAAACAGCAACAGCCAACAGTAGGAAGCCACTCCATGCGTCAACATTTCCAAACGCTGGATCGGGTTTCTGATGAAGACAAGGAGACAAGTTAATAAAAACATGTCAATTGCAGTACTTATATTCAGTCAAGTGAAATGAACACTCACATCCTTCTATGTAGTCCTGTAGATGTAGCTTTTCATTTATGTAAGTGTCCAAATCTCACTGCTTAGTTACAAACCACCAAGTAGGAACAAAAGGGGGTTGGATTTAGTTTTCCAAGTTTCGTTTTCCCATCAAATCACCCACAGCAAGGAGGGTTGCACAACTTTTCTGCCTGGGGGAGTTTTTTTTTATAGAGGTCCTTTTAAGGGAAGAATCAAAAGAGAAACCAATATATTAGTTGACCCCAAAAATAACAGACAAGTAAATGTTATGAACATACATCTACAGTAAAATAAAATACTCCCTCCAATAATGTTGACATTCATGAACAAAAACATAATTGAACAACATGGACCTTTAGTGAGTCGTTGCACTGAAGGTCGTTGCACTGAAGGTCATGTTTGAAGTATGCTGGCATTTTGACAAGACAGTGCTTAGTTTGGGAAAGCATTGGTGATCGTCTGATATGTTTATTGACAATGTTTACATGTACAGAAAAATGCACATAGTTATACATCACTATCAAAAGGATAAATGCAAGAAAGCCAACGGCTTATTTCCATTGCAGTCCCTTAGTTAAAAATGAAACATAACAATAAATGTGTATGAGTGAGCGTGTCCATCTGAGTGTTTTAGGAATGTGTTATATAATAATTATTATGTTATTATTGTCACCATTCCAAACTGTGTCAAAGGGGCTAAAGACTGACATAAAGCTGCACTGAAATAATTAAATCTGTTTATTGCAACTTTTGGATGGTTTACACTGGAGGAAGCCATTAAGTATCTGCACAGTACCAACTTTGGATGGTAAATGCTTCTGTGGAAAATCCAATAAACAAAGTTATGTAACTTTCCTGTTCTACCATGAATTTGTGGTGACAAGTGCTGACCTTTTTCCAACTGAGCTAAGAGCCTGTCTACTTACTGGGGGGAAATAAGAGCCTGTCTACTTACTGGGGGGAAACTATAAAATCTGACATTCGGGTCAAAAGGCCCAAATCCGCGTGATGCGTCAAACCATAAACAGAATCATGTCAAAGGACAAATTTGAAAACTATTCAGGAATTGAGGTCCATGGCAATGTGTAGTCACACACACACACACACACACACACACACACACACACACACACACACACACACACACACACACACACACACACACACACACACACACACACACACACACACACACACACACACACGTGTCTTGGAAAAGGGGCAGTGAAGTACTCATTTTGTACACAAAAAGAAAAGTATTAATATCCTTCAATACCCTATTGTAAAAATAGTGTGTTAAAAGTACAAGTTCGCTACAAAAAATGTACTTAAAAGCACAAAAGTATTGGCATCAAAAATATACTTACACCACTGGGCAGGGGGTGTAGTCCTGGTTGATTACTTAAATACAATAAACTAAAGGAATCCATAACAGAGACATCTGACAGCCAGAAATTGTAAAATAATACATGTATCAACATTTCTAACTGCTGGATTGGTCTCTAAAGACAAGGAAGTGTCCAAATAAAAACTAACAGTGTGGGAAAAGATCTTCCCATAACAGTGCATAAAACAGTTATTGAGCATAAAACAACAAACTAAGTTGAAGAAACATTTTGTTGAGAACAGTTTGTGTTCATAACCTAGAATAGAAAATTACCTCCACATAATTTATTGATATATTTAGTTCAGCAGTAATAATCATTATTTGAATATCTTATGAACCGTAATCATGACAATATTTTGTATTGCATTACCATCACCAAGATGGTGCAACGCTGACAATTAGTTAGCTGACTTGGCAAGACATGCTTATATTCACATTACCTCTCACCCTTTGATATGAAGTCCACTTCAAGTACAGTAGTTTTCCCTCTCGGACACAGCAGTATTTTTGCTTCATTTTAAATCATCTCAGGGTAGATTAATGCAGGGGTTCTCAACGTTTTTGGCCGGGGACCCCCGGAAATGCTTTGGCAATGCCCCCCAATATAAATTGACTGCTACAACTGCTATAACCTTAATAATAGAGACAATACACCATACCGTAAATAAATACTGAAACCAGATATAATTAGGGAAGGTGTATGCATGTACTACATGTGTACTATATGTAAACTCTTCATTTCCATTCAGTTGCAAAAAAAAGTAAAAAAAAAAAGTAAAATGTTTTTTTTTATTTTTTAATAATTTGGGGACCCCCCCAGAATAATTTGGCGACCCCCCGATGGGTCGCGACCCACGGGTTGAGAACCCCTGGATTAATGCACAATGCTTCTGGTCCGAAACCTGTGGGTTTGTTTATGAGATTCCCTTTTAAACCAAGTGGAGAAAAAAAAGAGAAATCCATGGCAGATTTTTACCAAGATAATCTTTACTTAAAAACAGCAGACATGGAAATATTATGAAGTTACATTTAAATAATCAATTGTTCCTTCAAATAATGTTGACTTTCATTGAACAAATAGACAAAAGAGAACACAGACCTTTAGTCGTTCAACTGAAGGTCATATGTTTGGAGTATATGGCATATTACATGTTACCCGGCTACCCTCATCCCCAATGTGTACAGTACTGTATGTGCATACAAGTAAAGATTTGCTAAAAACAAAAATCACAGTCTCCGATTAATTCATCTTTTGTACATTCATTAGAAGCTACAGCACTTCTGAGGGTCACGTCTGACCAAGTAATGGGATGACATGTTGGCTGGTTTGTTCTGGCAAGCTAGCGCTGCATCACCACCTTCCATAAATTGAACCACCATCGACTATCAACAGCTCCAGACCTTTGACTTTTCTGATCACGCTGCCTGGCAAATAACCTCAGAGATACTCTGAGCGGCTGCCGTTTTGTCTTTCCCAAACTTAGAGAACAAGCAGCAAGTCACTTCAACAGTGATTGGATTGTAAACAACACAGAACCACAGTACAGTGGCCTCACGACAAAGGGGGCTTTTTTAAGCCATCGTTCCCTCTAAATGAACTCCAGCCCTTCATATTTCACATCCCCTATTTTGGTTTCAGGCAAGAGGATGCGTCCGTCTAGTGTGAAGACCATGATGTATGTGGCGATCGTTTCAGCGTCCTCCTCCGATTTGAGCGCCACTATGATCTGGTCGTCCGTGTTGGGGACGAACTTGAAGGAGGAGAATCCATGGGTGGGGTTTAGCGGACCCACGTGGCTCATGGTGATGTGGCCGAAGTCTGCCGAGCAGCTGAGGACCAGGTTTGTGGCACGCCGTTCGTCCGCCGTCTCCTCGTAGCGTTCCGTGCTGGCACGGCGAGGGAGGAAAAACCAGCGCTGCAGGGTGTCGCTCCAGGCCGCTGACTCGTGTATAAGGTAACCTAAAAGGCGGGAAAGAGCGATATGAGTAAATGTATGCTCAAAAACACCCGAGACATTCTAACGCTGCCTTCCTCCGCTGTATACAAATCAGCATTACAGTCTGTAATTCATATGCTAGTCACATTATCACATAATTGCAATCATTTCAGATAATCACAATCCCTTCACACCTCACCAGAGCCAGCATCACAGACCTGCCCATGCCCACATTCACCACTGAAATGGGTAAACGCTCATTCAGATTTGGAGGAGCAGTAAGCTGGAACTCACTACCCCCAAACACAAAGAGCATCAGCAGCCATCTCCTTTTTAAGATAATAGATATTAAAGGGTCAAACATGGCTTTTAGAAAATGTTGCAGAATAGTATGTACAACTATATTAGTAATGTGCTCATATTTATTTATGCTGTAGGTAGGTGTAGCTCTTGATTGTTTTGTTTATTTATTGATGTTTGCTTGTATGTATTGTGTTGCAATGTTTGTTCCAGAGTCTCCAGACCAAGGACCACAGTGGAAATACACTGTATTGTGTATACTGTATATCATTGACACGTTCCTATGAATGTCTTTTTCTTACATGACGTCTAATAAAGTCAAATCGAATCAAAATGTTGAAGTTATTTGTCTGCCCTGTGCAATTTGAGATTATGACCCCTAAAAATATAACATTTATATAAAAAAATAATAATAATTATAATAGTGACCTACAGTAGTACTAGTAACGCATGGAGATTGGAGAGCTGTACTGGATAATCATTAGCTCGCAGTATGTGAGTGAGTGTGTGTTGACAGTATAGGTGGGTTTGCGCCCTCACCCGGTGGTTCGATCCCCGCGGCAGACTTCAGCAGTTTGTATCTGGGGACCCAGTTCTGGTGCAGAACGTCCCCTCTATAGCCCACCACCTTCACCCACTCCGGGTTGTTGTTGACAAACTCCCCCGTCGTGGTGGTCCACTCCTTCCCCAGACCACCCACGTACAGATGCTCATCCTTCACCGCCAGCCACTCTGCTTTGAAACCTGCCGGAAGAGAAACGTTTCAACATCCACACATTTGCACAGGGAACCAATTGCTTTGCCCATTAAGACTGGGAAAGCATCCGTGTCATTTTAGATTTTAACTGAGAAGCATTATATTATACTGGCTATTCAAAAACAGCACATAACACATAGCTCATAGCGCAAACCTTTGAATATATTTAAAATTAACATAGCATTTTGGGGGTTCTTAACATGAAAGGGTTTGAGCACCACAGATATAGCAACTGCGGGGCATCACTAACCTTTGGCCACAGAGCCGTCTCCGTCGGACAGGATGACCCACGGCACGGCCTTGTCGCCGTCGACGTTGTACACGACACCCGTCCGGTCGTCGACGCTGTAGAGCTTCCCGTTGAACACCACCAGCTCAGAGAGCTCCATGCCCCTTCCCTTCTCCGACAGATGGCTCTCCAGCACCACCCTCTCGGGGTCCCACTCCACCGCCACCTTGTCGCCACTCTGGGACACCAGCAGGTAGCCGCGGCGCATGTAGCTGAACCACGTCAGCTTCTTGTCGCTGCGCGAGTTGGTGTCGAGGTCGGCGATGACCCCGATGCGGTAGCGGGTGCCCTGCGGCGTGCGCTCAGGGGCGCTGAGCGGGTAGGTGTCGTTGTAGCGGGACTCTGCCTCCTGCCTGAGACCGGTGTGGCCGGGCCTCCAGCTCTGCGGGCTGTGTTCCGGACGGGACCGCAGCCCCGGGCCCAGGTGCATGAAGAGCACGAGCACCAAGACAACGGTCGCCGCCACCGCCACGATGGACCGCCATTTGAGGCGGAAACGAGGGTCAGTGGTGTTGGCCATGGAAGCCAACATGGGGAGACCACCAACAGAGATGCGCAGAGGGTTCATAGGATCATTCTGCTCCAGTAGAGTGTAGCCTGGGGGAGCAGGCATGGGGGAGTGTGCACCGCCAGGAGCTGTAGGGAGGAGAGAGAGAAGGATGCCCCAAATCAAACTGACTGATTGCTTATTTCTTATGTCAGTTGTGGGTAGGCTGACTAGGTGCCCTACTTTATGCGAGACTGACTTGAATTTCGTCCCACATACCAGGTGATGTACATTTTGAATGGCTCTCATTTTCAAAAGGTCAAACTACAGCAGGACCAATCTGGGAACACATTGGCAAAACAAAGGAAAAACAGCGCCGTCTTTTCCTTTGGAAATTCTAGATAGATAGACAGACAGACAGCTTTAAGGTCTGTGTAAACACAAACATTGAAGACAAAAGTGTGTAAACACAAACATTGAAGACAAAAGTGTGTAAACACAAACATTGAAGACAAAAGTGAGGACGCAAATTGTGATTGGCCAGAATGACATAAGATTAAGAACCATGAAATGTAGCTTCCTTTACAATATTCACATTAGTGTGGGAGTTGGGAAAGTTACATTCAAATGAAATGTCCTTTATAATGATAAAGGCCCAACATGTTACAGTATGTAACCTGCATGCTGGTAGTTTGATGGTGTGCTATGATCGAATCAAAGCAAAGCTTACAGATGGGCAGGATAGACAATATTTAGATAGACATTATATAACAATTTTAGACTATCTCTGCCTTGTAAGTAACGTGGTACATTGTCCCAAACATACTCTTTGTTCCACATTTGGCTTGTTGGGATCTGGTAACAATAGTTGTTTAGGCCATTATGTCCATGATAGTATGTACTCAGTACTTAGTATAATACCAAATATCAGGACACCTCGGCTCAAACATATTCCTGGTCAACAGTTTAATCGACATTCTAATCAGTGCTTGTGATACTGTATATTCAACTGCATGTAACCAATAACCACGCCACACAAAACAAACTGTTGCAGGTGTCTGTTAGGACTACAAACTACAAGTGTCTACCAAGAGTCCAAGACAAAGTTGCTTTGACCAGAGAATCCACTGGCCCATCATGTAAAACCACTTCAATCTGTTCAGCCAGACAGCCACTATTTGCCTTGTCAAGCTATTTGTGTCCTCCTCAGGCAGTGTAGTACAAACATAAACCACGCAATGTAGGCACAGATCTACCTGTAGATAATTAGCCAGCTACATAACTATATATCGTACAAGATTAAATATGTACAACTCTATGATCCAAGTTACCAAAGAAGCACAGATACATGTACTGTAAGCTAAAACCATTTAAACAATTCAATTCATTCTGATGCCTACAGTAGATATTCATACCATGAATAGTGTCCACAGGCAGGTCCTTCATCCACGTGACAAGTCAAAACGCGTTACATTTGAAATAGGACTTAAAATCCCCGGTAAAACTCCTATGACTGTGTGACAGTCCTGCGTGTTACTGTAAATTCTTTGAGCCAGGTGAACAAAAGCAGAAAGAGGCTGCCTGGGAGTCCCTGGCATGTCACACAGGTAATGTACCACGTCAACATAAAGAGAGGGAGTGGCCCACTGGGGCCATTCAGTCCCTTTAGAGAGGGACCGTTTCAACAGGTAGAGCAGGAACTACACTATTAAGCTACCTGATCTGGTATCCGGATTCCGGAGAAGTGCATTTTAGTTTCACTTCACCTTAATTTAAATTGCATTGAATTGAGAGAGAGAGAGAGAGAGAGAGAGAGAGAGAGAGGATAGTTGTTTAGAGTTAACACTAGAGAAAGTAGGAATGCTAAAAGTTTAAACACCAGCCAACCCCTGGCATAAAATTAACCTTTAGCTAAGCCCTGCCCTCTCCCACTTAGACACTCTCACTTGGACACTTTCCAGCCGGGCTCATTCATTCCAATGTAAATATCATGGATTTTACACATTAAAGGACCTATAACATAAAATTCAACTTTTTCAATTTCTTTTGTGTTTTTGGGGCTCCCATATGTGTTTTCTATCCCCAAAAATAACCAATTTTGAACAATCAGGCTTTCATATCATATAGGTGCTTTAATGGAAATTGCTCTCAGGACAGCTCAACTGATTTTGTCCTCATCGTGATGTCATCAATGTCACGCTACTTTGTATAATTCCTCCTCTTCTTCAGTCTTCAGTTCCAAAATGCATGTTATTTGCACTTTAAATACTGGTTCATTTTTGGAAACAGACCTTCAAAATATCTTTCAAATCTGTCAACAATGCCTATCTTTTGTATATTATTGTAACCTCGGCAAGCCCTACAATGAGGGATTGCCCCACAACTGTACTTCAGAGTCTAAAGGCCATACCGCAGCAGTGCAACTCCTTGAAACATGCGACTACTTGCAACTACTTGCAACATTCTCCCTAATAGCAGTTGCAAGGAGTTGCATTGGTGTGGTCTGACCTAAAAACGGTTTTGTTACAAGGAGCTGTGACAAGTTGCATTGGTGCAGTCTGGCCCGTGAGCTACTTTGCACCCGAAGGGCCTACACTACACTATTCCCAACTAAATTCCAATGACCTCTTAATCCAACCTCAGGAACTTTACTCCCTGTGGCCCAAACATGGCTGCATTTCTCTGAAAATGAGCAAGGGGAACCCGCCTCTCCTGAAAGGCTCTTTCATAGCCAAGCCAAACAGCAGTCCATTATGGCAGCATCATCAGTGGCTTATGTGCTCTGAGGCAGACCAGCTATCCACGATCTAAAAATACACTATCATGAAGCCTGTTGGAATTGAACAAAATGACTTTACTTCAGGGTTATTGTCACATTACAGATTACAGGGCAGGCATAAAAGTGTGGGTGAAATTATTGTTGTTCAAACGAGTTATAATTGTAAAGAATAAAGCAAGAAACAAGGAAAGATATTACAGATTTACAGGGCAGGCATAAAAGAGTGGGTGACATTATTTGTTGTACAAGCAAGCGAGTTATAATTGGTAAAGAATAAAGAAAGAAACAAAGTAAGATAACAAAAATGCACAATGCCAAATATACATAAGGTGCATAGTCAAGATAGAAATAGAATTAGACAGAAATGCTTCTTCTGCAAGTAGAGAAACATTTGCAGCAAATTATAAATAGCAGCAGTTATAGAATCACAGTCTCTTGTGCTGGTGAGAGAATTTTGATGTACTGAATTCCAAATGCAGTGGATCTGAGTCCACAACACAGAACACACACAAACTAGCGTGACTTATATGGAACAGAATTCTACAAAAGTTTGTCTTTGTCTTTATTTTTTGTTTTTGTTTTCATTTTAAATTCCTCTTAGTTACAACTGTACAATGTATTAAGGATAGGCACTAATAAGCTCCCAGCTTCCGCCTATACCTTTTCGATCATGTCAAATGAGTTTAAAACATGATTCATCTTGTAATGTACTAACGGCATAAGATCGAAATAAACCATTCATTCACAGCAAGAATATTTTGCTATGATTCTCTCTGAATAATCAGAATAATGCAGATGATCCAGCTGACACTGAAACAAAAGAGATTTAATAGTCCTACCCCTTCTCCTTCTTTTGCGTTGAACTACTGTCATCTCAAACACCACTCAATAACCAGCGTACTGCATTCGTACTGTTCAAAATCAATTCTACTACAGATTACATACAATGCATTATGCAATCATGACTAAGGGAGTGAACTTTATGCATGATGACAGATTGACGAAGTGCAAGTCCAAGGTGCAAACCATTCAAGCAGTCTAGTGAATAGGCTGTTTACAGTTACACCTAGAATCCACCAGTAATCTTGGTGAGCTCAGGTTACCCACACAAATGTATAATTAAGCGAACAAGATTCAGGAAATCACAACTGGCTTTTACCTGCACTGTTGAAAAGCCACAAATCCAGCAGGCTCAAAAAGAAATCCATCATAAACAAATCTAAAGTAATAATAGTGACAACTACACATCCACATATCAGAGCTGCTCCTGTGATGCAACGAGCGAAGCTGGATAAAGGCCCAAGTGCGATCTGTTGATCATAACAGGGAGAGAGAGGGTTTTGGGTAATATATCAATCACTCTGCACAAAAATGGGAAGGATCGTCAACTCACAATTAAACAAATTGCTGTTTGTTAGACGGCTGACATGTATATATGTTGCAGTTTGTTCTGAGAATATGACAGGGACAGCAAGCAGTGTAGTATTGGATAGGATCCTAACCCCTTAAACATACTGTATACATCCTATAGTGCGTGTATAGTTTCAATGTACAATATAGATTTTATTATATACAAAGATAGATATTATACTGCTCAGACTGAATGATTTATTTACCTACGATCCTAGATTACTATTTCTAGTATGCATTTCATGTATTACAGTAACAGAACAGTGTTACTGTTTTCCTTGCTCAATGTACATTGTTCTGGATTAAGAGCATCTGCTAAATGCTTAAATTGTTAAACCATTGGTTCTTTAAGTGGTGTCCGGAGTGGACGTCCAAAATGTGTTAATAGCGTCACAATCATTTTAACCACATTTTATACTTTAGCTATTAAAATAGCAGATATATAAGCTCAGAGCGCGTCACTTCGTGCCGCACTATGAGCTTGCTATTTTGAAAAATCGTGAAAATCTTTGCAAATCTTACTATAAATAAAGAATTTAAAGGGAACATTTTAACTCAAAGCTTTGCTTCTTAGTCCCTGGCACCAAAGAAGAGAACATTTTCATATGGGGACCAGCGGCCAAATAAATATTATTTTGGGGTGTCCTAACTGTCCTTGGCAAAAAGGTTTGAGAACTACTGCTTTAAACAACAACAAGCATAAACACGTGCTCTCTGAAACTCTCCCTGCCTCTGAACCATCCTCTCCCATTTGAGAACATCTGGGGGGATGGACTTCAAAGCAAAGTGATCATGAAGCACCATGTTGAGAAGAGAAATGAAGCACACAGGTGTTCCTTCCAAGACAATAAATAGTTTACTGAGTGCTGTGGGCTATGGGGTGGGATGTGCCTTGTGGCATTCCTGCAACAACACTGGGTAATAATATGCTAATCGCTAATTTACAAATCCTTAAAACATGGGTCTTCAATAGGGGGTCCGGACCGTGACCCCTCAGGGGTCCTCAGAGGCCGGGGCACCAAATCATTATGTAAATGAATACGGCTCGGGTTAAAATAATTATAACCACATGAACCCAAGCATCCCTATTCTGGAAGGACCATTTACCGAAAAGAGCAGATACAATCTGCGTTGTGAGCTTGTAGATCTGCAATTATTGGCAAAGAGGTTTGGTGTGGGGGGAAAGCAGACCCAAAGTACAGAGCCAAAGGTCAAGTTATTTCTGAAAATAGTAAAAATACACATGAACATGAATCCAACACTAACTGATGGATAAAGCATGATAAAGATATTATGAAAATCTATGAAAATCTGAAGACAATTTTATATAGTATGTAAAAATGGGGGATCCCTGCTTCAACTCTCTCTCAGCTAGGGGGTCCTTGGGCTGGAAAACGTTGAAGACTGGCAGACTGCCTGCCTTAAAATCTAATGGCAAATTAAATGGTACAAGTTCAGAGAGGCTTATTTCATGCACAGTAATTAGACTGTTAGACTACATTTGGTGGTTGTGACGTTGGTAGAGTGCATCTCTCTCTCCACACACACACACACACACACACACACACACACACACACACACACACACACACACACACACACACACACACACACACACACACACACACACACACACACACACACACACACACACACACACACACACACACACACACCCCTTGCTAATTATTAACCAGTAGTAGTACAGCTTTCCGTGTAGCTATTACAGACTGTAATGTTGGGGAGAGGAATAAGCATAAGCAATAAGGCATCGCTCTCTCTCTCTCTCTCTCTCTCTCCACACACACACACACACACACACACACACACACACACACACACACACACACACACACACACACACACACACACACACACACACACAGCTAATTATTAACCAGTAGTAGTACAGCTTTCCGTATAGCTTACAGACTGTAAGTAATGTTTTCCAGGGGGAGGAATAAGGCAGGGTTAGAATGTGCCATGATGCCATCACATAAACGATGACATTGATCTCTCTAACACATAAAACACAATCTCTCGCCATTTCCAGCCAGGTCAACTAAATGAAGAACCGTAGTTTGATTCGGACTTACTGTAGACGTTAGCTCTTCATTGAAACGCCCTAAAAAGGAGGTTGTAGTTGGGATAACATTGCTTCTTTGGATCCCCAGTCTCAGTCTGCCTGCGTTCCGTTCCGTTCGTTTACCTACCAGAAAAATGGTAACACATTACTTCCTGTATGCGGTGATGACGAGCGTGTCGCGTACAGTCCCGTACAGTCCTACAGCCTGCGCACAGTCTGCGCACTGCCTGCGCAGTGTGCTGCACAGAGGACGTACCAGATAAGACAACTCTCTCGAGACAGACTGTTGACTGGCGTCAAATTCAAGTTCTCAGATTGGTTCCAGACAAGACAGTCCCTCCCTGCTGCGTGCATGGTGGTCCCCCAATCCCCAACATCAGCAGTGGTGCCGGTGGTGGAAAGTAACTTATTATTAGAAAACATAGCATAGGCCTATACATAAGCCTATTTAAACTTTTAAAACGATCTACAAGCTAGATCTGCTATTTTCTATACTTTTGGTACTTTATTGTATATTTTGATGCCAATACTTTTGTACTTTTACTCAAATACATTTTGAATTCTGGACCTTTACTTGTCAAATGTAAAACATTTAAAGAAGCATAATTTTGAAATTAAGTCAATTAAGTCAAGTACAAAAGTACCGTCCATCAAAATATATAAGGTAGCAAAATGAAAAGCACTCATAATTATTATGCACAATGTCCATTACTTGCATTGGTGTGGACTGGCCTTATTAGTACATACACAATTTGAGAGCGAGAACTGTTTACAGCAGGTGACACTTCCATGGGCGCAGGTGTGGAGAGCTGCCTGGTGAGTGACCTCAAACACCTTCCTCAGACTGGTCAGAGCCCCCTAGAAGGCCGACGCGTGGGCGAGGAGGTCATCGAGGTATAAATTACGCAGCATTGTGAGGGACAGCCTCGTCTGTTGCCTCTGCTACACGGTTGCCAGGAACGGAACGCTCAAATGTGGCTGGGGTATTTTAAAGACCAAATGGGGGGGGGCTCTGTTTGCTAGTACCCACTGCAGAGGTCCAGATTCAGTGGTGGAAGAAGTAGCATACTCACATTTTTTGTATAAAGTATCAATAACACAATATAGAATTCTGTTACAAGTCCTGTATTCAAAATTGACTTGAGTAAAAATGGCATAAAAATGTACTTAAAATACCAAAAGTAGAAAGTACTAGGCACCCATGCAGAAGGTCCTGCAAAAATAAAAGATCTACAAGCTCACAATGTGTCGCATTGCAAGGCATTGTGAGCTTGTAGATTGGCTATTTTCAAATGGCCAAAATGTATAGGGCTGAAGTGGTTCATGTTACTCATGTATGTTTTGTAATAACAATCCAAATCTACAAAGTAAGTAACTATAGTAGTAACTAAAGTGTTCTAATAATTGTAGTGGCGTAAGAAGTACAATATTTGTACAGTACTTGAGTAAATCACTTACTCCAGAACTCTGTCCACAATGACTCCTTAGTGCTTACACTGCATCATGATCCAATCGCAAGATAACACCACAGAACCTCCTAATATTAGATTAGATTAACTCAATATTTGACATATGCTATGCTATGTTTTGTGGTCAAAGGTCATGGCCAGCGATGTAGGTAGGCTCAACTATGCACACCTCTAAGCTGCCGACCAGATTATGTGTAGTGTAAACTCAACTCAAACTCAAAACTAACCTAAAAGAATAGATGACCTTAAAATGCAATCAGGCTTAGAAGAACACCAGTTTGAACACCTTGATAATAGCATCCTATGCCCCCACCCTCTTTCTGTAAATATACCTTTCGCTGCTGACCGTACTGAAATGTATTTTATTATAGATGTATGTATTGTTTGTATTTTTGATGAATTGAGTACAATAGACCACAATGGAAACAAGACAAATTAATATGTGGCATGTAAACTGCATTACATGGACAATTTCAAAGTCAGGGGCACTTGGTTAAGTGCCCTTTTAATAATAGTATTTGTGTCAGTTCAGATTCCTTCACTCTTATCAGTAATCGTTTCTCAAATATTTGCTTAAAGAACACACCCGAAGGAAAGTCCTGTTTGAACCGGAAGAACATAAAACATGGCTGAGTCAGTGCTGAACTCAAAACATGACAAGTTTTTATTTGGCAAAATGTAACTGAAGTACTGTACATACGTACGTATGCGTAACAGTATACTGTATGAGAAACTTATGTCTTTATTATTCTAATAAAGGCCAGACCGACTAGTCACAACTCCTTGCAACAAAACTGTTTTAAGGCCAGTCCACACCAATGCAACTTCTTGCAAAGTTGCAAGGAGTTGCATCGGTGTGGACTGGCCTTATAACCTCAGAGCACACCATCAGACAGCGATGCATTTGTAGTCACAACTTGCTAGACTGTGAAATAAGAAAGGATCCTGATGATACCAGTATGATTGTCTAATCCTGAATCACCAGGATTTAAAAGGTTTAAATTAGCTAATACATATACTCCATACTAATTATGCCATATTGTCAACAAATTACTGCAATCGACATTTTGGCTCAACTGTTAAGTGTAATTGAAAAGTAAAAGAAAAAGAATACATTAGAATTACAACAGTAAAGCTCCTTTAAAGGCACATTAAGAGTTTTGCAGAGGTAGCAGACAAACAGGTCAGGACCTAGATATGGTCACCTTAAATCTTAATGTATATTAAAATGCACCATTACATACAGTCATTTGCAGCAGTCTGGGATTGATAAACATTTTGGATAACGATCTTAGATTGTGTTATAGAGATGCATGCGATTAACAATCCCAAAGAAAGTAAGGCATGTTATTCAGTGCACAAAAGCCCTTTTCAGTTCAGTGGTTAGTTATACAGCTACAGCAATACAGTAGTTTTATGAAACATGTTCCAATGCACCCAATGAACAATGTATGGGTTTGTGGAAAAATAAGAACAATGCTTAGCATTACACATTTTCTGAAGAAACATATTCTTGGGCAACTATGCTAATGTAAAAGAAGATTTATGTGCATTAGAAGGTAACACGAAGATTCATGCAAAATGTCCAAAGCTCAGGCTTTGGACTTAAAATGCAAAGCAACTTTCCCTGCAACAGTGTACACCGTCACATAATCTCAGATGTGTGCTTTGATATTAACCATGCACATTAAAAGGTCCATTCACACTTGAGTTTGAGATTTTTAGCCTTTTTCCTGAAAAACGCATCCAGTCTACAAGTCAGTTAACCCTGAAGTCCCTATTTGGGCAAATGTTCAAATAGCAGGTCTACAAGCAAGATTGCAGATTGGCCGTTTTCATTATTTGTCAAGTCTATAGGGCAGGGCTTAGGTGGTTAAAAGCACTTAACTTGAAGAATTATGCAAAAACAAAAAAGCTAAAGGGGGAAAGTAATAATTAAAGAGTTAAGCATGGCACAGTGCCTTCATCTCCGCCCAGGCTACTTTAATTGTATCACAATATACTCTCAGATTTCACCTATATCAGGTGTGGGTATAAAGCAAGTAAATATAGCCACAGAATTACAAATCAAATAAAAATAAAAACCAAATTACAATTGCAAACTAAAAACATAACAGCGTGATCGCACCCTCCAATGTGCAAATGAAAGAAAAAAACTTAAAGGGATAGCTCACCCCAAAAAATACTTTTTTTCTATCGATTACTCACCCCATGGATATTTCTTTGTCGCATTCCTAGGCCAATAATTTGATGACCAGTCTCCTTTATGTCTCCATAGGAACCACTGCTGGTCATAACATTATTGGCTTAGGAATGCATCAAAAACAAAAGATGTTCATGGGGTGAGTAATCGATAGAAAAAATGTTATTTTTTTGGGTGAACTATCCCTTTATGTTTCAAAAAGGAAAAAGAAATGTGGAGTGCGGAATACAGTTCAAACTGTAAATGAAATAAAGGTAACCTCTTTATTAAGAAGGTTTCCAGTCAGTTTCACGTATAGGGCTCCCAGTCGTCTAATATGCTGGAGGCTGGTATTCTCCAGGAGGACGCTCCTCACTTTGGGTGAAAGGTGACTGTTGGTAGCCTTGCGGGCCACTGCTGGGGTACGGTGGATAGCTAGGTGGATATGGAGTGCTCTGGTCCTGGGCTGGGTCTGTGTAGCCAGAGTCCAAGTCACTTACACCTTGGTGGTATCCGCTGTAAGCGAAATATGTCAAAAGACCCTGTGAAAGAAGAGGAATAGAAGTTACAGAATTTAAATTACTACTACTACTATTCATAACATTAATGCAATTGTGCACATCTGACACTGAAATATCAGTCAACTTGGCTGAGCAGTAGGCCCGGACGGTTAGCTCAACCGTCTGGGAACCTAGGCTGCTGAGCCAGCCTGATGGCTTGCCGCGGATTTGACTCCCGATCCCGACGGCCTTTGCCGCGTGTCTTCCCCCCCATCTCCTGTCAGATTACATTCAAGCTATCAATAAAGGCAGAAAAAGCAAAAAAGCAAAAACAAAAAAACTTGGCTGAGCAGTCAAAGAATGTCATCAGGGGAAATCGGGGCATATCTATCCTTCCATTCTAGTCCATGTCATTTTGCTAGTCAAATGCTGACCACACCCGGTGCATGAGACAAGCAGTGAAGCAGCTTACCCAGGTGATGATGGAGAAGAAAGAGAAAGCTATTACAGCTTGAGCAGCATCAATTTGAACGAGTGAAGTGTCAGTGGTGTGGGACCACCGGTTGGCCAGGACACAGAAGCAGATGAACCACAGGAACGTCCAGGCTCCTACAGCCCAAGATGGGAAATTATTGTAAAAATCTTAAATTTAAAGATTATATATTTTTTCCATTTCCTGAAAACTAATGGTTTTGGACATACAAGCTTCTGTCTGATGTTCAGAAGTTGGTGAACTATCATAGATAATAATAATAATAAAAGAAGAAGATTTATTCTGTTTATTCCATGCATATAGTCTATGATTTAAAATTTCACTCTTACCTGAAAAGACCAGATCACCAGTAACAATGTATCTTCTGTCTTTGGCATTGCTGATCTGGGGGAAGTACGCATCCAATGCGATGAAGACAACGCATGCCAGGAAGGCCAGAATTCCTATTCCTACCCCATAACTGCAGGCACTATTATCCTTGTTGTACATGCAGTGGGAAACGTCCCCTGTTGTTGGGTTAACGTAGCCCTCCGCCGTGATAGTTGCAAAAACCACAATGGAAAACACCTGCCGGGAGAGAGGGAATAATAAATTATACTATAATGGTGGCAAGAGGCCTCTAGCCAGGTTTGCATATTAACCAAAATGAAACTCTAGATATTTTGTAGCCGCAATTTGCAACTCTAGATTTTTTTATAATGGGATGAATCTAGAGTTGCAATACCCTCCATTGACTCCCCACTCATCATTTTGCGTTTGCGATCTGCTTGTCTTAAACGATGTTAAACTCACCAACATTGCAGCTGTAGTCCAAGCTTGAATTATTCTCTTTCAATCTGCAAAGCTTGTTTTTCATAAAAATCCCCCGTAGACATGTTATGAGCTACTTTCTGTCAAGAAGAAGAAATGTTGGAGTTTGGAAGCGCTCGTTTGTATTAAGGGGTCGCGCTGCTGCCTCCTGCATTATGTGCAAATGCGAAACAGATGCATGCAGGGACGTTCAGTGACTTACGACGAGCGCTTCCAAACTCCAGCACTTAGAAAAAGAATCACTTGCACAGAATTTCTTGACAGAAAGTAGCTCATAACATGTCTACGGGGGATTTTTATGAAAAACAAGCTTTGCAGATTGAAAGAGAATAATTCAAGCTTGGACTACAGCTGCAATGTTGGTGAGTTTAACATCGTTTAAGACAAGCAGATCGCAAACACAAAATGATGAGTGGGGAGTCAATGGAGGGTATTGCAACTCTAGATTCATCCCATTATAAAAAAATCTAGAGTTGCAAATTGCGGCTAGATATTTTGTAGGCCGGTGTCTCCCAGGTCTCTATCCTTGCGTTGCGTGTCTCCTTTCTTCCCTCTACACCACATCTCTTTGCCAAAAACAGTCGATCAACAAGCTCCCAATGCGTACGTGATGTACCGGTAGATATGATATTTTCCCCATTATGTCAAGGGACGCTAGGATTGAAGTGGTAAAGGCAGTCTTTAGGCTATGCATAAAGACATGCAGAGAGAGAGACAGAGAGAGATTAAATTCTACTATAATAGTGCCAACTGGGCCAGACTCTAGCTTTGCATTTTAAGACTGGGGCTCGTGCATAAAGATATGCATTAAGTCAACCAGTTGTGAGATTGTGTGATGCATGTCACATGATTCACATAGCTAGAGATTACCCACTTGCTGGTTCCCCTCCCAATATCACTTGTCTTCAACGTTAAAATAAATATAAGAGACTTAAATTAGTTTGATGAATTCTCAGCTGCCACTGTTGCCACATTTGTTAGATCCTGTTTTCTCAACTGTTTGTAAAAGAAACTCACAAAAAAGACTAATGTAAAATGTCACATCATGCGGTAGCAGGTGATACGCATCACAAGTTGTGTGTTTGTTGCAGTTTCATCATGATACATCATTCTGAGCTCGTATAGATTTACACAACAAAGTGGCAGAAACGATAATGTGACTTTGGTGACACAGCACAAGTTCAATAGCTAAAGTTAGCCTGGTTATTATGCTAAGGCTGTGCCGTTGCAACAAAAAAAAGTTACAAACTTGAATTTTCTGACAGGCAAAAAGTTAACATACTATGTAAACTACAAGGATTCGTCCTGGCTATAATAACAGCTGACTAGTGTCAATTAATGTTATGTGTAATAACATTAATGTAAACTAACTACAGTTAACTACAGCCAGTTGTGTGTGACAGCTGGCTGGCTGACATTAGCCAGCTAGCTAACAGCACAGCACACAGTAGTTGCTTTGAAAAGGCATCATCACTCACCCAACTCAAGAAGCGTAGAATTGTTTGAGGTCGTTTCACAAAACCTAGGACATCAAAGGCACCACCGGCGAATGCCGCCCCGTACGCACCGCTTTCCATTTTACTTTTTTTGCGCAAGAAATCTGTCAGTAAATTAAGTTTGCCCTAATGTCGCCTGACTGTTCTGCTTGATGTCAGTTTACTTTTGTTTTCTCTCATCATCAGTTTCCTGAAACTTTTTTTTGCCCCGCCCCTTCTTTGAACGCGTCTGCAACCTGCTGCTTTGCATGTCCGATCTATAGCGGATACGGAAATGGTCTGTGTGCGCGCGTACTTGTGTGCGTGAAAGTTACCGAATATAGTAGGCGGCCTCTCGACCGGATCTGAGCGTTGAGAAGCAAATAGAAACCAGACGCGTGGTTACCCTAATAACACACACACACTTGTCACTTATTATAATGATATTTCTCCTCTGTTTGAACTATTTTTCAATGTTTGGTATTAATTAGTACCTGCCTGGTGACGTTTTCTTATAAATTGTAGCCAACTGTTTGGATAATCTGAATCGTAATTATTTGAATGAGATTGATTGAAAATGTCAAACAATTTGCAGAATGGGCACAGTGCAAGGAAAGTACAGGTCAATACAAAATCTGCTAAGAGGAAAGATATATCATACAGAGAGTCGAGAGAGAGGCTCTCTGAGAGCCGAATGACATACTATAAAGGCATATGTGAGCTTTGAAATCAGTGGCAGGTTGTCGAGGAATTGCATTGGCACCCCCTGGTGTTGTACTTGTGCACATTTTCTATTCTGGCCTGAGTCATAATAAAGGTACCCTGGACGTTCGATCTTGATTTCAATTATGGTTCAGAGTTTCCAACGTAAACAAATATCATATAATATAGGCCTGCATTTATTATTATGGGGTTCTGCGTTAGTATCTAATCTATAAAAGTGGCAAAAAGGAACCTAATTTATTCCAAAACTGTATTCTGCAGCCCTAACTGTCTAAATTATTTGGACGCATATTTTTAACTGAGTCTAAATCTTGGGCTAGCCTGTGCTGATTTCTGCCAGGCAGACCACTTTATGGTAATTGACATAACTAGACCCACCTGTGCTTGCCTTAATTCAAATGGAGGGGGTAAGTTCAGACAGTTCTGGTACCTTTTAAAACATGTAGTGAAGAGGCTGTTGAGAAAGCATCATACTTCAGTGACATACTTAACTTCAGTGACAGTGACTTTAACCAGGACCATGGCATGCAACATTGACTTCAATCTTGAGAGTTGTGATGTTGAATATGAGTAAGTAGAATTTTTGTATTTCTGCTGGAACCTTCCTAATGCCATTTTTATTGTCTCTCATCTCGGAGTGATTCTTATTTGTACTTTGATATTGAAGCATGTACAGTGAAACACGACATAGGCCTAGCATAAGTTCTGCCAACACTATTAACTATGTATTTTTATATTTTAAGACACACTGTATGGCTTGTTCATTGAACGGGCCATATTAATGCCATAAAATGATTAAGAACATATGCTTTGTAGCAGGTAGGCTACTTTTAGTGCTCTAAGTAGACTTTTATTTGTTTATTTTTGGAAGTCTGTATTGTTTATTATCTCCTCCTTGTAGCTGTTTTACTTGGAAACATTCCAGTTGCACTGGGAAAGAGACGCATTCATTTCAGTGGAGAGAGTTCTCATAAACCCAATACATTTTTAAATAGCCTACATTATATTTAACAAATGAAAATGCAGGGAAAACAATGAACTCAAACGTGCTAAAATGTACAGGAGTTTCTGATCTGTATTCTGTACTGGTTGCCCATCACATAGGAACTTGGATGAGCGAGGCCGGGACTCGCTTTGTCACCTCATCAGACAGCCCTGCCGTCTCACATTTGACAGCAGTCCTGAAACCCTGGAAATGGAGGGTTTTACTGAAAGCAGAGGTATTATAAATTAGAAGATTGTACTTGTATCTCTTGGAAAGAGCCGCCATTGATCTGAAAACATTCAATATGTTTCAGTGCTTCTTAGTCTCAATATTGTACATGTTTCCCTAGATGGACAATCCTTCCAAACCCAGTGGTCATCTGCCACCCTGAAGGTATTATCCTCGATGCCCAGTCGTGCTGCTGGTGAGCTAACACTCTCATAGGCTGCACAAGTTCGTCAAGCCTTGTAATGCACACACAAATACATACATGTACATTTTATTATCCAGAGCAACTTAACAAAGTGCAAGGTCAGAGTGAATGGTATGAACTTTAATCAACCCACAGGGTAAGTGGTCAATTCCAGAATGTCACTATTATATTGTGAATATTCATTGATAGTTTTTGTTTTCTGTGAGAGATGGTGAAAAGCTGAATTATCAGAATATTCTTGGCTTTTACAGATTTCCAATGTTAATCTGAGTCATACTGACCGTAACCTTCCTCACCCTGCACAGTGTACGGTACGCTCCTTCCAGAGTGTTCCAGACTTTCCTCTGGCCTACGCAGACGGCAGACCCCCTGCCAAGACTTCTCTCAGTCCTCCTTGCGGGTGACCGACCAAACTGATGGTGTTCTGGGGGATTCTGAGGAACTCAGCCCAGAGGGTGGGCATCAATCCAAAATCCACACCCACTGCCCTGCTTGTCACCCACATTGTTTTACACAATACTAGGATAAACCTGTTTCTTCCCTGTCCCAGTCTGCCTGGAGAGTCAGTGTTGGCTCCATTATTGATTGATTGAAATATTTATTAACATTTTGCAGAATTACAGTACAATTCAAGCACAACTCAATACAAAGACTAACTGTGAGTGGACGACCCATGAAGCATTATACTTGTTTACAAGAGGGTCCACCTTGTTCAATTCATCAAAACATTTAGAGACGTACAAATATACACTTCTATAAAGCCAAAGAACAGAACGGGAATTCATCATAAAGGAGGCAAAAAGGGAAAAGAAACATATACAGTGAGGGGGGGGGGGGGGGGGGAGGGGTGGGTGGGTAGGGGGGGGATTCAGATTTTACGGGGGCCGGTTTTGAATTGCAGCTGTCCGTAGGTGCCCTTTGAGAGCGGATTTGAAGGAGTCAAGGGATTCGCTGGGATTAGCTGTCCTCTGCTCTGAGCTAATCAACATCACCAAGTAGTCGATCATTTGGTCATTTGTTGTTGTTTTATAATCTGCAGAAAACAAAAGTGAACAGTTGGTGTCCACCCTCCAGAGGTCAGCAGTGGGCGATCGTGCACGCATGCTGCGAGCCATGCCGCTTAGCATGGCAGAAAAGAAGGCGCTAAGGTACTGGAAACACGGATCAAGTGCTTAAAGGCTGATCAAGTGCCAAAAGGCATAAAGAAACAAAATGAGTTATTGATAGATTTAAGAGCATTTACTGTAACTCACTTTTGATTTCACAGGAGACTGGCGTTCAGTGATACCCAAACCTCTCTCATAAACAGAGATGTTCCGTGCTACAGTCGTCTCAAGGTGTATATTGTCAGGGTGAGTGTGACAAAAATGACAGTACCGTACCTGTACTGTACTCCTGTTATTAGTTTTGTGTGTGTGATATGCACGTCTGCCTTGTTTTTGTCTATACACAGGCTTGGCAACACTGCTGGTTTCGTTGTCTGCCTTTCCTGGGCTTGCTGCAGTTGTGGCAGGCTCCGCTTAAGAAACTCGGTGGGCGTTTTGGGACTGGCGTCGTTTCCTACTTCATCTTCCTCAGGACCATCCTGCTCTACAACGTCTTCCTCCTTGTGGTCAGCGGCCTGTTCCTGGTCATTCCTCAAGCCATCCACCCTCCTCCATCTGGCTGCAGTGGCTACACATTCACTGGCCTCGAGATCCTAACGGGCACAGTAAGCTGGAAAGACAGAAACACTACGGTTGAAACACAAGAATTATCAAGAAATGCAACTGGAAGTGTAGAGTTTCAATACATGTGCCAATTCTACTTCAGTGTCACCGTTTCTTGAACCATAAAACCATCCACCTGTGTAGATCCAGCATCTTATGTCGGAGTTAAATAATCTGTATTTTGCTTGTGTCCTCCTCTATCAGGGCTACCTCTCTCAGAGTGTGATGTTCTATGGCTACTACACCAATACAAATGAGAGTTGTAGACCTGCTGACTTCACCCCTGATGATACTGGCGAAGACTCTGAGCAGCCTGTTTGTGACGCTATCATTGGTGCCCATTTGATGCCATACAACATTCCCTTAGCCTATTTCTTCACCATTTGCATCGCTTTCTTCATCACCTGCATCATACTTGTCTACAGGTTTAATATCCACCCCATTCGTTCATTCTGAGATAAAGAGTGCATCTTTTTTGTGTGTGTTCATATTCAGTGTTTGTTTTTATTTTTATTGTGTGAGTCTCATCATATTTTCATTATTGCACCTCAGCATAGCCAAGTCCTTTGGGAGAAGTTCCTGCGTGTACGGCTCTCATGGGAATCTTGCTCTAAAGGTGTTCTGCTCCTGGGACTTTAAAGTCAGCAAGAAGGGCTCTGTTCAACTGCAGTCTGAGAACATCAGCACCCAGCTGAAGGTACACACACACACACACACACACACACACACACACACACACACACACACACACACACACACACACACACACACACACACACACACACACACACACACACACACACACACACACACACACACAGGCATTCCAGTGTTTGCTCACAAATGATGTGATCTCATGGACGCTAGCTGTCCAGAATGTCACATGATTTTCTCTGTTTATAATCACTTTCATGCATTCTCAAGCTTTATGATTGTGTTTTTCCATCATGCATACTATTTTCTTGCTTCTTTTAAACATTTCTTTAAAAATTTGAATATAGAACATTCTTTGACCATTCTCCCCAGTGGAGACCTGCGCAGAAAGCCTACTTTATCTTCACGCTACATGAGCAGCATACGTTGAGTTCTTTTGCATAATCACATTTCAATGGCAATAACAATTAGTCACACAAACTGACGGAAGTATGAAACCTGAGATAAGGTATAAACAGGAAGTTAAACGTCTGTGTGGTGCATGGCCCAGCTGAGAGATGAGATGAAAGATGTATGGATTTTAGAGCAATTTTGTGAGCAGTTGCTCAACAGTCAATATTCCACACAGTCCCTCATACACAGTAAAATATTCAGGGTAATTTTCATTATTTTTTACACTTAACAATTAAGGATGTGACATGTAGAAATAATTTAATCGATTAAAACCAGGAAAGCATCTGTCATTTTACATTTTAGCATTGGCAATTACACTGTGAGCTTGTAGATGTGCAATTTTTTTAAACATTTAAAAAAAAGTGTGAGAACTACTGATTTAGAAGGCATTTGTAGAATCTATCTGCCTCAGCCAGGTTTTAATGGGTTAAACTGCTGTGCTGTTGTTGCCAGTTTTGCCACCACCATGACATCATCATAAACGCATTTCCTGTGCCTTCTGTTTGCTTCATAGGAGCTGCTGTCTGATTTGATCTGTGGTGATGAGCAAAACGGTTGGGAGCAACAACTGTGGCGCGTGACTGTGTACCTGTTTGCATGGGCCGTCTGTCTGTCCAGCATATCCCTGGGGGTCCTGGTGATCTACTTGCTTGCAGACCACCTGGTGTGTGTGTGTGTGTGTGTGTGTGTGTGTGTGTGTGTGTGTGTGTGTGTGTGTGTGTGTGTGTGTGTGTGTGTGTGTGTGTGTGTGTGTGTGTGTGTGTGTGTGTGTGTGTGTGTGTGTGTGTGTGTGTGTGTGTGTGTGTGTGTGTGTGTGTGTGTGTGTGTGTTTGCAGCACATGGTACAGGTAGCGAAATATTGATGAGGCACGTCCACAAGACTGAGCAAGTTAAGGTTATTATTACATGCAGGCCAATGCCCGCATGTAACGTGTGCCCCGCTCTCGGTTATGCCTACATGTATCTTGGAGGCCAGTCTGACATATATTGATGATATCAGGCTTCAGGCCACTCCATGGAGTGCTGTTTGAACAAAATTAATGGGTCATCTGAAGATTTGGGTTCCTTAAAATAAATCTGGTCTGGCCCACTTAATACAAGAAGAAGGGGGGAAAAACTATTAAAAAATCCATATGGTATCAATTATGCTTATATTAATTAGCATGACAATCATGGATTAATTGGTATTTTCTCTGTCCTCTCTGTGGCTCTCATTTCCCCTAACAACAGGAGCAGAAGACGGTGGCTGTGGAACGGACATTTTTCACAGAAGTTCACCTTTTGGTCCTGGCTTCTGTGGTATCAGGCATTAACCTGTTGCTCCCTGGCATCTTCAATCTGGCATCTCGCATGGAAAGCTATAACTCACCCAGTGTACGAGTCTATGTCTCCATCTTCAGGTGAGGAGAGGAACTACAACAAGATATGATCTGTATTGTCATTTTGAATGGCTTTATTGGCACCCACCAAGATTGCCGTAAATTGTAGTCATTCAAAAGTGACACTTTCTGAAATCTGAGCGGAATGCACAAATTTCATGAATTAAGCAGGGTTTCAAGGTTCAATGAGTTTTTACTGTAATTCCATACAGGTACAGAACGTATTAATTGTGTTAAGTGTGTTCTTGCTTACTGTAAGTCGCTCTGGATACTTAAAAGGCCTTCAATTGTAATTGATTCCCGTGGTGGGAGTTCTGGTCTGGTTTTGGTGAATATTAAGTAGTTCCGGTCATTTGGTGGGGATCACTGGGGGCCGTATTAAAAATACATGAATCCACAACAATAGCATAATTTGTATTGTTGACACTTTCTACCATATAGTGCAACTTTCTTTCAACTTTGACCCCTCTGTCACTATGGTTTTGTGCTGCTACTGGCATGGTGATACTGGACAGAAAAATAGTTCCATGTGACCAGAGGGGTCAAAGTTGCACGAAAGTTGTGCTATATGATAGAAATAGGTCAACAATAAAAATTACGCTAGTTTTGTGGATTCTTTTATTTTTAATGCGTGGCCCCCAGACCCCTAACCTGACTCCGCCAGATGACTCTGCTGCCCCATCTGGCGGAGTCATGTTACCACACCCCCACCAAATGACTGGAATTACTTAATATTCACCAAAACAAGACCAAAGCTCCCACCACTCAGGGAATCAATTAATATCTTTGCAACTACTATATTAATTAAGTATTTTAATAGGCTACTATACAGCCTCCTGCCCGAAGGGAGGGGGTCAAACAAACACACTCACATTATAGCTCTGTTGTTGTTCTACTGTATTTCCCATGAAACGACCTCATAACACCCTTTTCAGTGATGATGGCTGATCTGTCAAGTGTCTGACATTCTTCTGTGTGACAGCTAGGACTCTTTTTGGTTTCTTTGAAAACAGGAACCTGCTGTTAAAGGTTGGTGTCATTGGCATCCTGTGCTACCATTGGCTGTGGAGGATTGCTGCAGAACCAGTTAGCCACGGTCTCCAGGTACTGGCTGGTCAACAATTATGGTCATAATTCTAAATTATTTTGAGCCCCAGCTTTAATTCTTTGCGTTCTAAACATTGCACACAAGGCTAAAATTGATTTATTAAGGGTGGAGGATATTCTGTGTATTAATGCTTATAATGCAGTCAGTGTGAAATATATATTCATTGATCAGTCACTTGTGGGTCTATACTGTACTTGGGCCGTCTTTCCCTCTGCACCAAACATCTTTGCTGAAAATAGCCGAGCAACATGTTGTGAGCATGTACATCGGCTATTTTCACTGAATTCTCACCCCCAGAATAGGGACGCTAGGGTTCATATGTTTAATGTGTCATGGTCATCATCAATCTCCTTTCATTCAGTGTTGGGAGAGTTTTGTTGGACAGGAACTCTATCGCTTCCTTCTGATGGACTTCGTCATGACGGTGCTTTACATGGTTTTTGGAGAGTTCCTGTGGAGGCAAGTAGAGTCAAATATCTGAAGCCCAACTGAAGTTGACGTTAAATAAAATCACCTTTTAGTTTAGACAAAGCAATGTGTGGGTGCATATTTATCAGAAACGGAAACATGGGTGCTCTTTAGAGAGGGTCAAAACATTTGTTCCTTCCATTTGTGTTAGGCTGACATCCAAGTGAGAGAATCAGGTGAACTTAAGAAGAACGCAAGGCACTCACTCTGTTCAGTGAAGTTAAAAAAAACTTTATTAGGTCCTGGCTTGGCAAAGTTTGAAAAACGCTGGTGACTAACGCATTTTGTCTTCGTCAGTGACCCTGATGATGGCTCCTGATGCAAAACATGTTGTTCACCTGCGTTTTTTGAGGTTATCCCCTCCTATGTCCAGCTTTGAGGGTGCGTGTAAACACAAACATTATCCTCCTAACACAAACATTAAATGCCATTGATAATGAATGTCCAGTTTTACGTCATTGTCCCAACACAAACATTAAATGCCATTGATAATGAATGGCCAGTTTTGAGTGCACAAACATTGCGTAAACACAAACATTGAAGACGAAGGTGAGGACGCAATTTCGAATTGGCCGGAATGAGATGATGTATGGGTGTGATTTTTCTTTTTTTTACCTACACGTGAACCTTTTTGTTTGCTTACACATTGATTGCTAACTTTTTCTCCCCAAGGCTAATTGCCAAAAGAGTGTTTAAAAGCAGGAAACCAGTTTTTGACATCGCTCGCCATATTCAGGAGCTGATCTATGGGCAAACGCTCACTTGGTAATTATTACACACATCTTTAGTCCTATATACGCGTGGAATTTATAATCTAAGCATCAAAGTGAAACTCTATATTCTGTCATTGCTAGGCTAGGTGTGCTGTTTTCTCCATTGCTTCCTGTCGTCCAGATCATCAAACTTCTGGTGTTGTTTTACATGAAAAAGGTTGGTGGGTCGGCGCGTACAACTGCACCGGAATTCAGAGCTAGAGCCTGACCAATGCCAGATTTGGGTCCGATCCCGATTTTGGAGAGTCTCAGAACACGCATTTCCAATGTTCTGACTGATATTCTATTCTTCTATCAAAATGTTTCTATTTTAGAAAATGTAACTTATAAGCAAACACATTCAATTAAACAAAACTTTTTGATGGTTATAAAAAACCAAACTTAACTGTAGTTAATAAATCTGCCTATAATGAGCATATAGATCTTCCTATATACAGTAAGGCCAAAATAGGGAGGCCATGTTGAACAGCACGTTAATAAAAGAGCTCCATAATTGCCAATACCAATGTCAAATAATAGCCAATATCAGTCTAGCTAATATATCACGTCTAGTCTTATTCAGAAGAACGCTGCATGTCCAGAATGGGGAAAAAACATATGCAGTTTCTCTCTGTGTGGTCCTTCCTTCAGACCAGTCTGGTGCTAAACTATCAGCCATCCAGAAAGCCATGGCGGTCTAGTCAAATGGCCACCGTCTTCACGTCCATGTTGTGTTTCCCCTCCTTCCTGGGTGCCGCCGTGTCTGTCACATACACCATGTGGTCGTGAGTGTTGTAATCTTTGTGCATCACGTCACACATTTCTTTGTTAACTCACTCACTTATATGCAAATGCTCATTATAGAGGCATGCATACTGTAGATTCCATAGATTACATAGTAACCTGACAGCATTGCAATTATACTGTCAAATCCTATGTGTCAATGAAAGTCTGAGAATGTAGAAATGCGTACAGTACGTAGAGTTACAGTAGCACTTAGTCAGGAATGAACTTGAGTATCTTCTCTGTCTGTTATTTGCAGGATTAAGCCGTCATCTGGCTGTGGCCCTTTTAGGAACCTTACCTCCATGTTTCAGCCAGGGAAACGGTGGGCTCAGGATCTTGAGAACACCAGCCCTAACCTGGCCTGGCTGAACTGGATCTACACCTTTCTATTGGAATACCCAGTATTCATATTTCTGACTGCTGGGGTCTTGCTGTGAGTTGAGGAGGTGTGTGTGTGTGTGTGTGTGTGTGTGTGTGTGTGTGTGTGTGTGTGTGTGTGTGTGTGTGTGTGTGTGTGTGTGTGTGTGTGTGTGTGTGTGTGTGTGTGTGTGTGTGTGTGTGTGTGTGTGTGTGTGTGTGTGTGTGTGTGTGTGTGTGTGTGTGTGTGTGTGTGTGTGTGTGTGTGTGTGTGTGTGTGTGTGTCAGAGGAAGCCTTTATGACCAAGGTCATTATATACCAACCACTTCTACAGTACATATACTCTCTCAGAGCTTTTGGCAGCCTAGGGCATACCCACAGACTGGTTGTTAGAGGGTTCCAACAACTTGGGATGCCCGAAAAGTATTGTGGTGTCTCGCTATAATTGGCAGCTGTCATACAGTTTATGGCGGAGACGATGTTACCCATAGAGCACTGAGTGACATGCCTATTGTACCATGAAAACGTGTGTGTGTGTGTGTGTGTGTGTGTGTGTGTGTGTGTGTGTCCATAGAGCACTGAGTGACATGCCTATTGTACCATGAAATAACATGCCATGCGTGTGTGCGCGCGTCACATTACTCGAGGACCGTCTGACCGATGTAACTTTCCGTCTGTTATCGGCGAACACCTGAGGGTGTGTTGTGGGACGTCGGTCGGACCATCGGTTGTCCAGAACCGAAATTCCAAAATATGTATCTCAGAGTCCCATTCTTGCCCATATATGGAGATTTTGGTTTCGGACTGTGTCCCATTGATGCCCATGTATGGAGATCCCTGATGTCATCAACATGTCATCACAGTACTACTCTAATCTAGAGTAAAAATGGACTGCAATTTCCTCCATCTCAGGCTACATCTTTGTATGTAACTGACTCATGCCCTCCGCATTTATTTCTTCAGACTGGTGATTTTCATATATGCTCAAATTATCGATGGCCAGAAGAGAATAGCCTGCGTTTTAAAACAACAAATTGAGAATGTGAGTATAATTAATCACATACTACCGATATTCCTTTTTTTTGACACATTTTGGTGTGCACTGTGCAGCAATAATACATCAGATTGTGTTTGTGTTAAATAATGTGCAGGAGGGCAAGGACAAAAGGTTCCTCATTACAAAACTCCAGGCTGTTTATGAGGAAAGGAACCTGGCCTCCTCTTCTGTTTATGAGGAAAGGAACCTGGCCTCCTCTTCTGTTTATGAGGAAAGGAACCTGGCCTCCTCTTCTGTTTATGAGGAAAGGAACCTGGCCTCCTCTTCTAGATTATAACCATGACTAGGTGGGTATATCTGATACATCCCTTCTGTTTATGAGGAAAGGAACCTGGCCTCCTCTTCTAGATTATAACCATGACTAGGTGGGTATATCTAAAGGAACCTGGCCTCCTCTTCTAGATTATAACCATGACTAGGTAGGTATATCTGATACATAAAGGAACCTGGCCTCCTCTTCTAAATTATAACCATGACTAGGTATGAGGAAAGGAACCTGGCCTCCTCTTCTAGATTATAACCATGACTAGGTGGGTATATCTAAAGGAACCTGGCCTCCTATTCTAGATTATAACCATGACTAGGTGGGTATATCTGATACATAAAGGAACCTGGCCTCCTCTTCTAGATTATAACCATGACTAGGTGGGTATATCTGATACATAAAGGAACCTGGCCTCCTCTTCTATAGATTATAACCATGACTAGGTGGGTATATCTGATACATAAAGGAACCTGGCCTCCTCTTCTAGATTATAACCATGACTAGGTGGGTATATCTGATACATCCCTTCTGTTGGAGTTGACACATAAAGGCCTTTTCAGACTGGGAGCGTGTGATGCAGACGTTGTCGCCTGGATCAACGACAGGTCTGCTCCAGGTCTGCTCATGAGGGGAGCGACTTGCGATGCGTTAAAAAAAAAAGCACAACACAATCCAGGTCTATAGTTAGTCGCGGACGCGTGCATTGCACGAAATGAGCCACGTGCGTGACAATTTCACAGGACCGCGCCCACTGAAATACGCTTGCATTGGCGGCCCTCAATTTCTCTGCACATCCAAAATAAATGCACGCCTCTCATTGAAAATGTATTACTAGCCGCTCCCCTCTGAAAAGACCTTAACTTTATTATGCGTGAGAAAATATACAATAGAATTGTGCTTATTTTAATGGCAAGCAATGGCTATAAGCTACCCTCCATTTAGGCTTTGTTTGTATTTGTTTATTAACCCATTCAGGCCTGACGTCGAAATAAAAAAAAGCTTGTAGATCTGCTATTTTTCAATAGCTAAATTATAACAATGTTTAAAACACCAAAACGGGTTCCCGCCCCAAAATGGGTTAATGGTTAATGTGGTTAAACGCTAACGTGACATGGATGCGTTCCAGGTCTCAATGGATTAAGTGCATTTGATCCCCAAATGCAAATGTCCAGAAGTCCCTCAGGAAGAGGACAAGCATTGGAGAATCACTGTTGTAGATTTCTACTGACCTAACAGTGCAACCACATGTTCATCTTAAATGTAATGCATAAAGGTTTCCTGTTTGGCCCATAAACAAGACGGTCACCACAGGATAACGCCAACATCTCAAGGACATTCAGCACCAGCATTTGAAATGTCTCTTCCACAAGCCATAAAGAATGTGAGCATCAAAGAGTGTATACTAAAGCATATTACAATTATATTATATATTATTATGTTATACAGCTATTCATCTACTGGGTGTGTTTCGTTAACCTGCTGGTTTTCAGTTTAAATGTTGTCGTAATGGGTCCATATGCAACTATTTATACATAAGTCATCCTATACAAGTGGTTTGCCTTAATATGTTTTACTTTAGCTTTACAAAATACTGTTGAAAATATGTAGACGACATTCATCATCATATCTTCTAAACCATTAAACCTGGAGAATTTGTGAAAATGGTCAAAATCAAATCATTGAATGATGACAGAGTTCAGTGTAAGTCGACTATTCAGTTACATCGCTAAGTACTATATGTCATGGACTGTCATACTGACAGTATAGTGTTCTTTAATGTAGGGAGCAATACCTAATGTATAGCAGTACCTAATGCTATCACAGTAACTGTTTTCTTTCATCCATTGTAATTCAACCTCTAAGAAGCTGTTATTAAATCACTGATTAAGGGGTCAGCAGTTCAAGTTCATCACGTTTTAATACAAACGCATGCAAGCATTCTCACCCACCCGCATGCATCCCAAAAACACTAACCACAAGCCTTTAGAAATAGGAAGGACTTATAGTAGGCCTGTTTTTTATATAAGGACACTGTCCCTCAAGGCCCTTGAACAAGTTCCTCAGGTAAGCCAGGAAACCATGCTGCAAAACAACATAACTTGTCAACATAAGACTATCATTATGGTTTTCCAATGTAGGCCACTCCTTCTCTGTATGTTTCCAATGAAGGCTTAAGCTTAAGCCTTAGCTTCTCAAGTTGATGGGAGTCCTTATGACTCAGAACATGCCATGGTAGACCCATCCCACAGTTTGAAAGCGTATAAGGTCACAGTCTTTACGTTATTGAACAGACAACATCTCCGCAATGGACGGCAGTAAGTACCCCAGCAAATAGTTTCTTAATTACCTTTAGTTGAGTGTATGTCCTTCAGTGACTAATTTAACAAAAATATATTTAATGTAACTATGCTATAGTATTTTATACTAACATTAAAAGTGCTATAACTATTATAAACGTTAAATCATGTTGTGTTGGGGGGAGGGGTTAAACAATATTGAAATTATCCAATGGTCTTTTTTGTTTAATAACACATTACATGTGATTCCATTAAATATGTCTAGGGCCACACACCTAAATATTTGAGTTTTATGAACAGACGACTCTTGATACCATTTCTTCCCAGCAGATAAAATAAAACCACCCTCGAGAGTGTACATTTGTCTTCCCAAGAAACACATGGTCGGTTTGTCAAAACATTATGACCTGGTAAGCAAACAATCCCTCTTACTCCTTCTTTTGTTTCTTCATCTGTGGAATAAGATGAAGAAAAGTATTAAGATATGTCTTATTTTTTAAGAAGATGCGTCCTAAAGCCGATCAATATGTTTTTCCAAACTTTAAAAGGACCATGGGCTGGTTGTGAAGAAGTTGAACCCTTATATAAATGAAGGATACCTGCAAGCTTACTTCAGAGACTGGGGCACCGTCACAGCATGCAAGGTAAAGATGGAAATGACCAGTTTACCGCTGATTGTCTTGTAGTATAGTTTTGTGTTGGACTGTTTAGCACTTTTCATCATTTTGTTAGATTTATCATAGGACTTTGACAATGGCTAAAGTAAATGGCCCATAACTTTGGGGGATTTTGGTTTTGTTTGGATTGCTTGAATTGCGGCGGCGGTGGCTCAGGGGTAGAGTGGCTGGATAGGAACCACAAGGTTGCCAGTTCGAACCCGGGCTCCCCCCAGAGTTGGTGTCGAAGTGTCGAGCATGACACTGAACCCCTAATTGCTCCTGATGTGCTGGTTGGTGCCTTGCATGGTTTCTTCCGCCATTGGTGTATGAATGTGTGTGTGGATGGGTGAATGTAATGCACAATCTATGTAAATCTATATAAATGTACCATTCATCCCTTCATTTAGATTAAAAAAAAAATCTCCTCGGAGGATAAAAAGGGCATGGCATACGTGAGGTTTTCTTCTGCAGAAGAAGCAGATAAAGCAGACTGGGCAGGTCCTCACTACATTGGAGGCACAGAAGTAGACGTCAAGAGAGTTGTTAGTCCAAAGGTGAGTCCTAAATCACGATGCTTTTATATTTTATATTAGGGTTGAAACAATGATTTATTTTAATTGTTCCACCACTCCACCTTATTTCAGACGGCGGACAGTTCAGATGAGGACAAGGCTACAGTCGTTGCTGTTGCCCGGCCAAGACGCTCCATGGGTCTTGGGTATATTCTGGAAGATGCTCAGTGGTTAGATGATGAGGAGTTAGAAGAATGAAGCAAATTGGAAATGGGGAATCATGGGAAAGTCTAATATTAGTGTCTTTATTCATAATTTGTCTTACCATAGTCTTGTCTTGCACTATAATGCAAAATACATTGTGAATTGTGATTTGTCTATTAAAACCAACAGAATCATGTAGGTTTTAATTGAGATGTTTGAAAATACTATGTATAATATTGAGAGAAATTAATTTGTTATTTGCTATGCAAGTGATGGGTTTGAAGATTCAACAAGAAATGAGCAAGACATTTGTATTTTCAGTTGTATAATGGTCTGGTATTACAAACGTTATGGGTTAATGCATTGCTTATCTGAATGAATTGTGAAACGATTGAGGCTGTCTGTATACTACTGTCTGCATCTGCAATAATTCAGTACTTTGCATCATCAAAACATGAGGCCATTAAACTTATTAGATCTCTACCTCCATATGTGATTGTGGTGGTCAAAGACTAAGGTCACAGTCATGCATTAGCTATTAAGCAGTGTTCCAATTCAGGTTCCAGGGTAGGAGGCTACTGCATTCAAAGGTTTGTCTCAAGCTATCTCCCTGGTAATGAGCACTTTTACAACTTTGTAATCAGTAATTCAACAAAAAATACTTATAACACGCACAATAATAAATTAGTGCTGCAGGTCGGGTTTTTGCGCAACCCTATATCGGCATTGTAATATACCTAATGCCATCAGTAACTGTTTTTCTTTCATTGTGATTCAACCTCTGAGAAGCTCTTGTTAAATCACTGATTAGTATTAAATGATAGTACAAACTGATCAAATTCAGTGTTATTCCTTGTGACTTGGTGACACAATTAAATTAAGTTAAATGTTCTTCCAGACAATTTTCTATTTCAGATTAACAGGTATTGAATCAGGAGTCAATTTCAAGGGCAACTTGATGGGCTTCACAATACAATCTTGTGAGGCCTTTTAATTTAGAAATGTCAAATTATCCAATGGTCTTTTATGTTTAATAGTGCATTACACGTGATAGGCTACCATTAAATATCCACCCAAAATAGTGCAGGCCTACATTATGGTAAAAACATATAGTATATATTATAAAGGGTAAAAAGCGCTTGAGTGAGTATCGCGCGCGTCCTGACGTACGAAGGCTACGTCAGGACGTCGAGCCTGTCGGGACCAATCATAACGCAGAGCGCGTGTTTCCCGGTAGTGTGAAACATCATGGCGGAGAAAGAGGACACTGTTGAGTTCAAGAAGGTATGAGGTTAGACAACAAAACATACATTTTAGTCTATATGACCAGAGTGTTATTTAATGATGACCCCCTAGTGTGGAAGCCTCTGGACTGTCTGTAGATTTATCCTTGTTACTTAGCTTGTAGACCATGCAGTTTCCTTGAGCTATGGAAAATAAACAAGTCGTGTGAGGACATTCACAATTTGACACACGTCTCTGGGACCTGGGTTATTAGCGGTACAGCCTCTTTGTGGTTATCATTCACTTCACAGAAAATATATGATTCGAATCGACATGATTTCATCATGCGAAAACGTGACACAAGCTTTGGTCCTGGTCCAGTACGTCAGCGGGAGAGACTCGCTGTCACGCTGACGCACTAGCCTGATTATCAGACTCGTTCTATGGGCTGGATCCTGGCTACTGGCGCACTGGACCAGGGCTAGATCAAGACTATCATAGATGAATGAATAGATGGACATTTTTTCGAGTCTGACTTTTACTTTCGTATATGCAAATAAAAAAAAATCGCTGAAGTCTTGATTCAAGGCTAGAGCTGTACGCTCTGATGAATTGAAAATGGAGGACCCTGATGTAAACAAGTCTTAGTGCTTTTTCTGGTTTTATCCTCGTAGCAGTTTTTGTGCTTTCGTTTGAAATGTACCCATTCTGCGAATATAAATTTCAAGAAATGCTGTTTTTACCAGTTGGGGAAAAAAACAGCAGCTGTAATTAGTAAAGAGTGGGTGCCTCAATGTAAATTATGCTTTATTTGTCCAAAATGTAAGTTTATGCCCCAAAATGACTGGATATAAAGGTTTTGTAGCAATTCGTTTTTGTAACCATTGTACAAAGTTGTACATTGGATAATTGTACATTAGGCAATTTTCTTCCTTGGTGGCAGTTATTGCCCACTCTTACCAATACCTAAAGGCCATTAGGGCTATGGACCAGAGCTAACTGATACCATGGAGAAGTAAAGTGATATTCATACCACAATGTAGTATAAATGTTACAGGTAAATGTACACAATTCAAATATGTACTTTAGTTATTGTAGCCTACAAAAGTATTGGCATCAAACCATACCACCAAACAAATGAGATCATTATATGGCCCATTTCACAATAATTGGATGCCTTGTGTTAGTCTGCAAAGCAACTTAAAGCTGTCCAAATAAACAGTACAACAATTGCCTCTGAGATGTACAGTAACTAACTACAATTTAAAATGTAGGCATTTAGCAGTGTAGTGGAAGTATATGATAAAACAAAGTCTTCAGTGCTGCCCGTATACATTTCTTTAACTTGTTCGCTTCTATCTACGCTTATGAAATGAAATCTATATTTACCCAGGGTATCTGGGCTAAGCTCAAGAACTTGTTTCCAGCCAGGCCCTGCTCATAGAACACATTTCATCGTAGTGGTTGATGCCTTGTTCAAGGGCATTTCAGCGGTGGTAATTTTAACGTGTCGGACGGCTGATTCGAACTGGGAACCTTCCGGTATCTAGACCACGCCGCTATCCGTTCGGCCACCGCTGCCACAAACGTAGCTAGGCTACGTTTATAAGCCTACTGGTGCTATCTACGTGTATGTTTGTAGACAACCGTATACTCCATATATGAAAGCATATATGGAGTATACGAACGGATAGCGGAGCGGTCTTGATACCGGAAGGTCGCCAGTTCGAAGCAGCGGTCCGACACGTTCAAATTACAACCGCTGAAGTGCCCTTGAACAAGGCACTGAACCACTACGATGAAATGTGTTCTATGAGCAGGGCCTGGCTGGAAACAAGTTCTTGAGCTTAGCCCAGATACCCTGGGTAAATATAGTAATCATTTCATTTCATTTCATTTCATTTCATTTCATAGCTAAGGGGTCTGAGCTAATACGAGTTTTCACTGTGCTCACAATAAAAGCCCCCACCTTCCTGAATAACCCGGAAAGGAAACAAGGAGCGTAGAATTAGAGTGGACACGCATTCCTTGTGTGCTTATGCTACCACCTATCGGCAAAGAAAAGTAGTTAAATAGTTATTGACTGAAATGTAGTGTATTTTATTTGCATTGTGCAGCCTGTTCTGATATTTATTCTGCACACTTTTAGGAAACGGTGAATAAACTCCTGACGACTTTCTTCAATGAAGATAAAACTAAACGTGAGTTGGGTATTGATGAAAAACCTGAAAAAATACGGATTACTTAAGCCTCATTTATACTTTGTTGTGTGTGCGCTGGTGTTACCTGTCAACATAGCAGATCCACAAGCTCACAGCGTGTAGCGATGCGACATGTGAGCTTGTAGATGTGTTGACGGTGTTGCAGAGCTATCTTTGATTCTAATGGCTTCACAAATCACTCATTTACAGTCAGTAGCGATGCTACGAAACTCATGGCAGCGATGCTGAAGGTTTTTGTTGAAGGTAATGATCCTCATTTCCTACAACTTCATATAATATAATATTAATTATTATTAGTTAGTCTATCATATAGTCTATCCCCAGGGGTCATGGGTGGGGGGGGGGAACTTCCATGTGGTCCCCAGCAAAAGTAGTTAACATAGCATCACAATCATCAAAACACAGATTAAAGGCTCACAGCGAGCTTGAACTGCTGTTTTGCTATCTGCTATTTTTTTGGAAAAAAATATAAAACCATTTTGAATGATTTCAAATCCCCATTGATAAAAGAATAGTGATATTTGACATTTTTAACCCTTTAATGCCCAAAACACAAACATTCCACCCAAAATAGAGTGTTATGGGATTTCATGCAAGATACTTGACTTGGTCTAAATGCATCGAATGAGCTCAGATGGGTCCGCTATGGCCAAATATATCAATTTAGCGGTCCTTCACATGAAAAAGTTTGAGAACCACTATCTATTTTAGGACTGGGTAATGTATTGATATTGTGATATAGTCATTTTGAATATTGTAATATTGCGATGTAGCATAAGTGTTCTCTTTTCCTGATGTTAACGGCTGCATGACAGTAAGTTATGTAATTTTCGGAGCTTACTTGGCTGTTCTAGCCGATCAGTTATTTGCTTTGACCAACTTGGTTATTATAGGCTATTAGTTATGATTATTAACACGTCTTATTGTGTAGATATTTTGTGAAAGCATCTATACTCATCCCCATTGATAAAAGAATAGTGATATTTGATCTGAGATTTAATCCACTATCTATCTACGATAGATCATTTGATTTAAACCCTTACTAGTCTGCTGTTGATTTTCAGAGCTTGCCGAGAGATCACTGAAACAAGCTGAGGAGCAGGATTGTGACGTAGTGGACATAGAGCACTTTGAGAAGATCCTACCCCAGCTGGTGTGTATATAGAGCACTTTGAGAAGATCCTACCCCAGCTGGTGTGTATATAGAGCACTTTGAGAAGATCCTACCCCAGCTGGTGTGTATAGTGCAGTGGTTCCCAACCTTTTCTGGATCAGGGTCCACTATAAGCATCGGAGAACGCAGGCGTTTCGTTTTCACAAGAAAAAGAAAGACATGGCCAAAGCATTTCCGGGGGTCCCCAGACAAAAAACCCTGCTCTACACCAGAAATCATGCTGGCTGGGCCAGGCAAGGGTCTACTTGACAATGTTTGTGGCCCAGTCTGGCCCACACATAATTTGAAATAATTTTTTAATAAAAAATAAATCCGAAAACGGGATTTAAATGTCCCCCTTTTCATGTTCAAGCTATTGCAAAATACAATAATTAAAATCTTAGAATAACATGTATTGCCTACACACATACACCATTTCCCAGAACAGCCTTTTTACTTTTAGCCTTTTAGCCTTTTATACATTTGATTTATATATATATATTTCTTTGTTCTTTTCCCCTCCTAGTTGCTGGATTTCTAGAACAACTTGCCACAAGATGGAGCCAGAGTGCTGCGTGCAGTAGGACCTCATTCAGGTTTCCTGTTGTCTGTACTTATTTTCGTGCATTTAGTTCACTGTGTATACAAAGACTATAACATAAATGTTGGGGCTTAACATCTCTGCGTCATTTGATTTATTTCTGATGTTTGGTTTTAAAGCAAAAAAAGCAAAAAGCAGCAGTGTTGTCCTCAACACTTCCATGTCTCCATACCAGCAATAAGGCCCACCTGTGCTCCTCTCTGCAACAACAGGTGCTTCCAGCATGCTCTCCGGCGCCCCTCATCAAAGCCTCCTGGAGCAGTTGGAAGCAATTAGAGTAATAAGGGGAGCAGCCAGTCCCTTAGATGATGACAAGTGCCAGGAAAAGAAGGAGTACCCCCTCCGGCCACTTTGAAGTTCCCTTTTGCTGTCCTGCGATGTTTAGTTAGAGGTGGGGGAGGTGGGGATGAGGGAGGTGGGGTGCAGTGAGGACCTCTGGTACAGTGGTGGGGGGGAAGTTGAATGGAGCGTGCGTGCGCGGATGCGCGCGTGTGTTTAGCCAAACATGGCCGCGGAGAGGGAGACCACACGCGTAGACATTCTGTTTGAAAGGAAGGATAACAAAACATATTGGAACATGGCCCAAGAAGAGTAGGGTGTAATTCTGAAGGTAAATAAACAGCGAGGCGACTAGTACGGAGGTGCTTTCTCTCCCTTTCATCACAGCAGAAGGGGAAGTTGGTGATGCGGAGGGGGTGGGGGAGGGGGGGGGGGGGGGGGGGGGCGGTGGGTTATAATGTGGGGCTTTCTTGCCCTGGCAGCCTCCTTGATGGTTTTCCACCAGCGGTGTGTTGGGAGAAGGCAGCGTGTCTTCAGTCTGAGTCAGCATAGCTGCACAACACCTCACACTTATTTGTTTGTGTTGCCGACGGGGGTGAGTCACTGTGCTTACAACTGTCACTGCTCACGTACGTACAGCTGGAAGCAACTTTGGGCGAGGTAGAAGTCCAGGCTCCGGCTATGTGTGCTCAAAGGACACGCTACCTGGAATTTGACCCGGCACCTTTTTTTTCTTTTTCTTAGTAGGAGTCTGTGCATTTGCCTTACAGCAGAAAGACAAATGACTTGTTAACCCATTACGACCTGAGACCAGCTTAAATGTCAATGAGCCCAAAAATTATATGTAATTGGCTGCCGACCCCATCTGAAAATGTGTTGTTCCAGGGACCCCCCAGAAGCAAAGATTTGAGTTACAACATTTGCTGTGAAAGAATATATATTCAACGATTTGCACACATTTTCATGATTTTTCAAAAACAAGCCATTTTTCAAAAACAAGCCATTTTTCAAAAACAAGCCATTTTTCAAAAACAAGCTCATAGCGTGGCACAGAGTGCTGCTCTATGAGCTTGGAGATCTGCTATTTTTCAAAAGCTAAAGTATAAAATTATGGTTCAAAGTGGTTCAAAGCTAAAGCGACACAGATGCGTTCCGTTAAACAAACGGCTCTAACCTGCGGCACATAACATATTTTACAGCCACAAACGCAACATCTAATGCCCACTATTGCTAGATTGCGGGAGCCCATGGACCTCATCATTCATGACTGTATTGATACTGGATGGTGTTGTCAAGGTCCCTTTCCCTTGTTTTACACCCACTCTTGTCAGTGTCTAAAAAGTGGCGTCCAGGGACTCAGGGTTCCTTGAGGGGTGAGGGTTCTAAATAAACCCTTACAAGTCTATAACTCTTGACGGTATACAAATGGTCCCATTTGTGTACTGTCAGAGTTAAGAGGGGTCTTTGAAATGTAAAAGTTTGGGAATAACTGCTCTAGACTATTAAGTACAATTAAACATTTGAATGTGGTGATGTACAATCTGTTGAAATTGTGGTTTTGTTTGTATATTGTTATAGGCTTTTTTCCCCCCACATACCAAATACTTTCCCACAGACCATGGAATACATCAATAGCTCCGTCTGCTTACAGCCATTAAATTAATGCACACGGCATGTTTCTTTTTTGTTATCTTAACTTTACCTGTAGTTGTCCCATCAATTCTCTTTTCATGTAATAAAAAAACACATTCCCACCGATACATTCTGGATTATCTTTTTCCTTTTATTTTTTTTCCTTTCCAAAATACGTGCTCTAGGAAGGTCTCTTAATAGAGAAGTAGTGCACTACTGTACAACTTTTCTCCTTATGCATCTTAGTGGAACAAATTACATCTGAAGGCAGTATTATTAAACATACGAAAGCAGTTAGGACAAGAATGGGGAGGGGCGTCGAAGAGAGTAATGAGTTAAAGCTTTTCTTGATCATACATTAAAGGCAGGGAGTGTCGACAGCCAGTCCAGACGCTTTGGAGAAGCTCTGGAGCAAGAGAGGCTTTTCCCAGGAGACATACTGATTTGTCTCCGTCCCACTGGCTGCTCTCGGATGATGTTGCACGTGGGATAAGGCCCTGATCATTGCCGCAGATATTGATATGATTGATTAGAAGATAATCTATACTAGTTTTTATAGTGTCAGCATCCAATTCCCTGTCACCCAGCACTTAGGCTCGCTACCCCAGATATGCATGATGTGATGTGACACCTTGGTCCTGTAACTGCAATAGTAGAACATAACCACTTCAACCCTATACACTTTTGTTGACCATGGGGTCCCCCAGAGCCAGCTGGTCTATACTTGATCCCGTTCTTTTTCCCTCTACACCAAATCATCTTAAAATCTATGCCGTGCTTTTGAGAGCTTGTAGATCAGCTATTTTTATTTATCTTTTGTCATGTTCACCCCAGAATAGGAATGCTAATAATAGGTTTCATGTGAAGTACCCTTTCTCAGTCACTACAGTACAGGTTGGTAGGGACATTTCCCTAGCAATATCAAGGAATTCCATTACATTTCTTAAATAATTTCTATCCTCCTGTGTACACAAAAGAACCAATGGGGAATCTCAGCATCTCCAACGACCAATCAATGACCTGCTGCTTTTTCTTTTGCCTCTGGGGGCAACACCTGCTGTTTTGTGTAGAAACAGGAACTCTGTTTGGCCCCACTTCCTCTTGGGTGCTTCTGTGTTGTTTATTACTAGGTCTACTAACAACAACACTACATGTTAAGGCAAGTGGTGCTGCAAGATTCAATAATGATTTAACTAGCAAATATCACTTTTACTGTGGGTGCTTATAACGACTGACTGACTGCATACCTATACCAGAGATTTAGAGTTTGTATTTATTTGCAATTGTAGGCTAGCGTTTACAAGCACTAAACACAAGTGATAGGATTTATCAATCATTTAAAAAAGATAGAAGCTACTAATTCTTTGTCTTTAAAACAAACCTCACATGTTTAATCAGGGGAACTGCAAATACCTGTATCAGGACGGAGCCAGGTGATGCAGCAGGCCTACAGGTGAGGATGTTTTTGGTTGATTGAATATTTTATTATAAAAGTGTAAGAGTATGTACAGTCATACAGTCCTGGCGACTTGTTTCCATTGTGGTCCTATGCATTCAATTATTTATGTCTATAATTTAGATATGTTTTGCGATGCTACAAGTTAAGTAGCCTATTCTAACGATTTTATTGTTTGGGGCACATTGGAATAAAGTCTAGAACATTCTCAACCCTTTAAAATTCAATGACACCCACATTTTATGTGCCAGACACTTACTTGATATGTCATTTATCTTATTTATTTATTTTTATCCCAGGGGCCCCAATCTAAGAACACATTTATTGTTTATTGATTTGGTCATTATTGGTTCAGAATTAATTTACTGTATGTACTGTAGCCTGTATACAATACCTCCTCGGACCCCACAGTGAGAACCCCTGGTCTAGACTAAGGGCCGATTCACACTCCTATTTTAGAGCCGAATAAAAGTCGGTTCGGCTCTGTAGAGCCTACAATGTGACGTCATTTGAGGTTCGGGGGGAGGGTGGGTACCGTCCTAAAGGCTCTTCGGTGCTACTGAAAATTTATGACGAGCCGAAATCATTTCTACAGCGCCGAAACAGCGGTAAAATAGGAGTATGAATCGGCCCTTAGTCAGTGGTTTCTAAACTTTGTCATGTCAAGGACCCCTAAATCGACACTTATTAGCCCGAGAGGTGCCCGTGAGGCCTCTAAGGCCTCACGGGCAAGTTGGAAATGCATGGTGCAAGTTGGAAATGCATGGTATTATGTCTGTGTCCCTTTTATGCCCGACATCAGAATCATGTCAAATTTCGGCATGTGTCTCTCTGTGTACCTTTATTCCTATATGGAGTTCTTTGTCAGCCATGTCCAAATATGGAGTGTTGGGATGTCAGAACAGGCCAGCTTGTGGAGTTCTGTGTCAGGCATGCCCAAATATGGAGTGTTGTTGAGGACAGAACAGGCCAGCTTCATATATGGACGCTGGGCAGGGGCCCGGTCCAGAGCCCAGGCAGAGGCCTTTTGGGCACCGGGCACTGCAGCCCCCCCCCCCCCCCCCTTCATCAGGTATCTCTGGGGAATGGGGATACCTGATGCAGGTCGTTTAGACCGAAACGTTGTCACTCAGCTGAATAAACTGCTGCTCTATAAGTGACAGTGTGCGGGACCTCTTTCTTCTCATGATTCGCATTTGGGTGCCGGCTCCTGACCTACCTGTCCCTGTAAGTGTGCACAAGGACTTTTCTTTACAATGGCAAAAGAAGTTGACATGTGTAATTTGTAATCTACAATCAGTGTAGTGTAGTTCTCAACCTTTTCAGGCTGTGACCCTCCAAAATAATCATATTTGAACTGGGGACACCCCACCCTGACAAGCACTTGTGATGTATTAGTTGAGGCATTACCGGTACATTTAGTTTGACTGGGTCCCATAGATTGGAGATCTACAAGCTCACACCGCCTCACGTTGAGAGGTTTTGTGTACCATTAAAAACCTATAGGCTATAAGGCAAAACAATTCAAAATTGAATTATGCTTTAAGGGGTTATTCATGATTCTGAATCAAGTGCAAGCATTAGTTTTGCACGAAAAACACTCCACACAACACTCCATAGCCTCACATTTGGCTATGGCTGAATTTAGCCCAAGGAGTATTTTTTTCGTGCAAAACTAATGCTTGGAATGGGTTCGGAATCATGAAAACCCCCTATTGTTTGACATGTCACATGCTACTTAAAGCATGATTAAAATGAAATGTTTGCCTTATATAGGTTTTTAATGGTACCCCAACTTTCAACACCTGAATTTACCATGATGCACATTTCAATACAACAATGTTTAATTACTTTAATATGTTATTTGGATGACCCTAAGGATCATAAAATACCTTGAATGATTACTATTGCAATTTATTTCGGGTCACGCCCCTTTTTAGCTTAGATTGACTGGCCTATTATTGTAGATTGGCTATTTTCACAATTGTTGCCTCTTCTTATTTGATAATTTGGCAAATTCTTGACCAAACTTATCAAAGTATGACCAGTTGCAGTATATAGTTTGTCGATTGATGCAGTAATGGACTTTCTCTCTTGTAATTAAATTGTCACTAAACTGTCATCTACTAACCCAAAAAATAAAATAAAAATAAAATCATGTCCACAGGTTGAGGACTACTGGTCTACATGGAGAATCCAGCTATCAATCACAAGCCCTGGCTCGCATCTCGTCTTGTCTCCTACGGATACAATACTTGCATACAGGAGATGCAGCTGGTGCAACGCAACATGCCAGAAGGTAAGGCCTAATGACTTTCCCAACCTGTGGGCCGGGACCCCGCTGGTGGGTCATGAGGATATTGCAAGTGGGCCCCCAAATAATTGGCAAAACAAGGTTTTATTGATAATGTAAAAATATAATAATGTGCCAGTCAGTTAATTTTCCTCCACGTAGCAGCATGTGCATGTATTGGTTTTAAATACTGGTTTGGATATGTTTTGGGTTAATAGAGCCCCCTACCAGGGCCCAGGAAATGATTCCCCGTTCATTATCCTCATAGACTTTTCAAAAAGTATTTATTTAAAGACCTTTTAAGCCTCGTACAAAGCCAACTCGAGTTGTGACAAATCATGGCAAAAAACAATTTTTTTTGGGCCGAACAAAGAATTAGAAGAAAAAAACTGCACCTTTTTTGTTGTTTTTCTTCTTTGTAATTATTTCTTTGGTCCAAAATATTGTGTTTATTGTCATGAAATGTATGGGACAAATGCATTGGGAATCATTTCCTGGGCCTGGCGTCGTCATGAAAGGGGGTGGGACTGCAACGTTCTATTGCTCAGCCGTACTGCCCAGGCTTATTTTTTGTGACTCTTGGCCAATCGGGAGCAGCAGCGCTTCTGGCCCCGCCCATTGGTTCCCAGAACTCCGTTTTAGTACTACCTCAAAAGCAGGGCCGACAAAAGGTTCTGAGAACCTCGTCTGAAACCGTTCCGTACCGCGCTGTGCGCTGTGGAAACAAACCCAGAACTAAAAAAAATAGGTTCAGGTTCTGGAAGGTTCTTGTTCCACCCCATAGTGGAAAAGAGGCCTTAGTGGAGAGAGATGGGGGGATGACACGCAGTAAAGGCTGTCGGGATCGGGACTCGAACGCGTGGCACACTGCCAGACTGGATTACCAGCCACAGTGCCCAGATGGCAGCTACGCCAGCCGCCCGGGCCTGCGGGCAAGAACCTTCACCAGCACGTGATCAAATCAACACAACTCTTTAGCAGTTCCAGTGTTGATGACGGGGCGATGTTGCTCTTGGGTGGAGTCGTCTGCGTCATTCTTTAGTGTCCTCGTGAGGGTAAATTAGGATTATGTCAGCTTTCACTCCCTAATTCCCCACTTACCGTTCCCCCACCGTTTTTTCTGTTTCAGTCGAAAATGACACAGCTTCTTTCTCCTTTCCAATATTTGATCATCTCCCTGTTCCTTTCTTCTCAAGCCCAAACTTTAAGGGCTCTGTCGGTGACAAGTGATCATAGTCCGCGCCCAGAACAGTTGTTTTCCTGACGGCAGGACCATTTTGGTAATAATGTTCCAAAACTGCAGTTTATGTACCACATCAAATTTAAAGGCCCTAGGTGGCACGTAAAACCTTCACTTTTACAATTCAATGCATGCATAAAACATTTACTGTATCTTATTCGTCATGTTGGTTACAACTGTAATCAATTCAGCACCATGGTGGCCCCTGCGTTCTGTGGACTACAGCTTTATGGTCTTACAAAGTCTGTTTGGAAAGATGCGCTTGCAAGCAGTTTCCATTCTCGAATTCCTGGCTAACGGGTGACAGAGGAGGGGACGTGAAATGAGACGAAGCACTAGTGGAACTCTACAGGTGTCCTCTTCTGGGCCGGTTTAAGTAAGCTAGCCACCAGTGTTAATGTTGTTGACTAAGACTAAAAGACTAAGGTTTTTGATATTCAGTTCAGTCAGATGACTAAATAGGACTAATTCTAAATGGTGTGTTCAGAAGACTGAGGGTCCTATTTTCGTCAGTGCCTTACCCCTTATCCCTAAACTTCTTTGCTATTTTTTTTTATTACTATTTTGACAAACTTTTTAAAACATTTTAATGAAATAAATGTTGAGAATCACTGGAATAGAGCTTCATAATTTCATCTTGCCCGTTCTTCGTGCGTATATGGATTAATGTGTATCGATGCGTCGGTGCCATGCTTGCGTGTGTGTATGTGTGTGTTGTGCTGGATCTGGTTACGGCTGTGATGCATTAGTGTGCAGGAGACAAGAGGCCCTAGTGGCCCCCTCATGGGCATGGAGCTGTCTAACCATGGAGGAATGCTGGGGACACAGTCAGAATGCATTCCTCATGGACAGTCCACACTGCCCGTAACGTTCACACGCAACTCACACAGACAGCCATACACACAACTGCTCCAAGACTTACAAACACATATGTTACTCGCAAACATTTACAGCACCGTATAACAAAAACACACACTGTGTGTGTGTGTGTGTGTGTGTGTGTGTGTGTGTGTGTGTGTGTGTGTGTGTGTGTGTGTGTGTGTGTGTGTGTGTGTGTGTGTGTGTGTGTGTGTGTGTGTGTGTGTGTGTGTGTGTGTGTGTGTGTGTGTGTGTGTGTGTGTGTTTTTGTCAGGGAAAGCTAGCGTGTGTGGGGAGAATGTAAATAGAGAGAGGCGGTGGCTCTGTCTGCTGTATATACTGCTGTGACATGCACAGGTTCCTGGGGGCCCTAGACCTCTCTAAGGGGCCCTGGTCCTCAGGCTAAGCTTTGTTCGGAGCAGTGTTAATTTCCTAGACTAAAACTATGATGAAAAATGTTTGTTGATTTGTTTGTTTTTCTCCGCTGACAAACAGAATAAAAATTGAGCTATGAAGACTAAAACTAAGACTAAATGTATTGACAATTTCGTCAATAGATGAAAACGTGACTTAAATGTTATGGAGGCTCTAGTGGAGAAGATATACAGTAGAACTATGTTTGGTTGCGCTCGGGTGTTTCTCTGAAAATAGCAGATCTACAAGCTCACAACGTGTCACAGCCATTACGACGCCAAAATATTTATTTTGTCGACAAAATCAACTTATTTTGACCACTCAAAATTTAGGATATTTAGTCGATTAAAGCTAGACTAAAACTTACGTTTTTCACATAACATCACATACCGTGCTCATACACACAAACACACAAAGCTGTGCATAAGAGGGGCTAGCGCCCCTCACAAATATGACACAAACTAAATGGAAATTTATTCAAAAGACGACTACTACTACAACTGAATCCAAATTTTGCTGTCAAAATCGACACTGGCTGTGACACACGGGGTTTCCTGGGAGCCCGGGACCCTCTCTCTAAGGGGCCCCAGTGGTCCTCCTCTGGGGCTAAGCTTCGTTAGGGGAGCCACGGGGCCCACGCTGGGGCTGATTAGAGCATACCTGGCCGCTTCAGCCACTTGGGCGCGCTCCGCTGGGATCACCCCTAACTGGTTGTGGCGCTTGGCAGTTAGTCCGGGGTTGTGGAGATGGTGTGCTGCTGTGCTCGGCGCATTGGCCGGGGCTTTGGTAGCCACGGGGGGCGGAAAGAGACTCTTCCGGAACCAGTGAGGTGGATGATAGGGTCAAAGACCTTGGCATGCAGTTGAGGAGGGGAAAAAGGGGAGCATGAGGGATGTACAATTAGGCCCGGGGACGTGGCTATTTTTGGAACCCTTGTACTACTACCTTAACTACACCAGCCTCCCTTTTCCAAACCATGTCCCTTCCATAATACTCTCCCCCTCCCCCCCTCCGTATTGTGGCTTACATGGCCAGGGCATAGGTGATAACAACAGAGTAATCCCCTTACATAACACTGCACAAACTCAATGAAAGAAAGCCGTACAATTATTTTTGGGGCAGCTGTCTAAAAATAAAGTGGCCGTTTGGCCAAGGTGACGTCAAAAGTGATGTGGGGAGGGGGGGGGGGGGACTCGTGATGAGCTGCTCAGACCCTATGAGGCCTTGAGGTCAGCGGAGCACTCTATTTTTAGGTCACATCAAAAGCGGGCGATATAAAAATACTACTGCCCCGAGATCGTCTGTCAATCAAGCTTAGAAAAGCTGTGAATTGTGAACGTCATGTGGTTTGAATTATGAGAGGGCCGGTGTTGGATGACATATAAAAAAGAACAAGTAATGACTGAAATCTCTTTAGCTGGCAGCGGGGTGCCCAGTGAAAGGTTGCCCTTTGTTAGACTTGTTACAAGACTTGTAGCTCTCAGCAAGTGGCTAATATTCCTCACAATAGACTGTCGGAGACATCATTCATTAACGAATGGTCAAGCTGCAACCTGCATGCCCATCAAGTTCATCATGGACTCAGACCAACTGAACCGGCCGAGTGCACGGAGGCTTTTAGTGCACGGAGGCTTTTAGTGCACGGAGGCTTTTAGCATCAGAGTATATCAGATTCCCTCTCTCGTTGTGAACTGATCAAAGTCATGGTAAACAAACACTATGGCCAGTAAAGGGCCCATTCCCCTTTCATGTTTTTTTCTTTCCACAACAACACCGCCAGAGTCCAATATGTTGATCGTCTTTCCTTCATAAGGGTTGTGGGGCCACCGGAACTCCAGATTACTCCGCTGAGTTTACTGGACAGTTTTCGTGTGGACAAGAGTTCGCAGGAGAGGTCGGGGTGCCAGGGGTCAGGCTGCAGTGTTGGTCCTTGTCATTAACGGCTTCCTGTCTGCTGTGCTCAACAAACACACGATAATCCCGGGTGTTCCATGTTGAAAGAAAGCAGATTTCTTGCGCTCTCTGAGATAGGTGTGGATGTCGCCACTCCACCTGCAGTTAAGACGGTGACACCGGTTAACGCAAGTTCCTGAAACAATAAACCCAACACCAGCAACACTGCCTCAGCCTTTAGTTAGGTGGGGACTATAATCTGTTTGATTTGCATACAATGTTAAAACACAACCCACACCTATTTCTGTTCCATCGCATATTATGTTGTGAAACTTGTGACCTTCTAACATCCAAGTGCAAAAACCACAAAAAGAAAGGTTTAGAAACTAATGTTTTTGAGTGGCGCTAGCCCCTATGTCCATCTTTTAGTGTGTGTGCACAAACTTTGTCCTACACAAACATTAAATTCCCATTGACAATGAATGGACAATTTTACATCATAGTGTAAACACAAACATTGCATAACACAAACATTGATATGTTATAGGAGTCTTTCAACTCTCAACTGTCAGTAAGAAGGCGGCGATGATGATGTACGATGATAAGAGCGCCCTTCACTTCACACGGGGGTGATTTTTAATACAATGGCATGCAAAGATAGAGACGCTATCAGGGGCAAAATAAATGCTTTCATGTTGTTGATGTTATTCCTCAGGATAAGTGCTGTGCCGGATGTAGCTGACGTGACTTGATATCTCACGATCTTAGGCCCTTGTGTGAACAACTCAGAAGCCTGATGGCAATTAATGGAGAGGAAGTTTGCGATGAAGCATGAACAAACAGCCTCACCTGTACCCACTCAAGCCCTCACTCCCCCTTCATCCAATTACACAAATAAAGGGTAGGTGTATACAGTGAGTGGGCATGAGCCGTTGTTGGACAGGATGCCGTACATTTTGTACGAGCAGACAGTTGACGGACGGATACACTAACAGTATATGAGCAGGTGCAGGGCTATGAAGACGAAATCAACAAGGATGAGACTCACCTTGTGATATGTCCTTTTTTAGCTGTGAAGATGAATATAATTCGTATTGAAGAAGGGAAGCCCATGAGAAATCTGCTTAAAGGTAGAGGATATATGGCAGGTTCACTATCGCAATTTATTTTGCCGCTATTGTCGACTATATTTTGAGAGAGAGTTTTACGCGGTACCTTTCCGATGTATAGAGGCATCTGCCCACAATCACTTATTTAATCCACAGCAGGAATGTTTTATCATCCAAATATATCAGGTGCATCAGCGATCCCACTCACTTTCAGACTTTGAAGGTGCACCTGTTACATGCATCATACAATTCCAGAGAAAGTAGCAGTGGAGGCCGGGGGGTTGAAACTCAAGCCCAGGTCAATAAGAGACGCAGCGGGGTGCTGCGATTCGAGGTGTCTCTTTTTCTCACAGAGAGGGGAGAAGCAACTCGAACCGTTTTTCTTCCCCTGGCAGGAAATCTAATAAAATAAAAAGGCAGACTAAAGCGAGGTGATTTACCAACCTGTCTGGACATCTGAGAAATAAACCAGAGCTGCTGGAAATAGGCTGGCCCGGAGGAGGACAGAGGTAGTACACATGTTGCACCGGCACAACATTTTCAACATCACACACGGCTAGAAGCCGGGACACTAGCACGCTCTCTCGCTCTCTCTCTGTGCTTCAGGGGACACCCGCAACACGGATGAGAGAGCCTTGTCTGAACTCTCGAGCAAGTCTGCAAATCACATGCGGGTTTCACTGCCTGCTTGAAGTGACCGTTGGAAATGAGGCCCAAAGATGAGAGGGTTGACCTTTCGTGTGTGTGACCATCTTTGCTCTGCCACATCTCCACCTCTACACAGTAAAGAAAATCACATTTGTGAAGTGAGGGGAGCCCAGATATTTGGGGGCATGTTGATGTTCTCGTGTCTATGAAATACATTTATTACAAGATGTATTTATATCAGCGAGATGACGTGTTACATTATCATTTACTGCCCTAAACAAACATTAAAGTCCATAGACTTGGATGGCGACGGGGAATTTACAATTAGGCTCTAACAAACCATATAGACTTGGCGTAATTTAAGAAAGCCATACATTGGAGGGACTCAAAAAAACTCAATGCTAATTTAACTCTGAGAGTGTACACATGAAGCCAAATGGACCTGTACAGGTCCATTTGGTTTCAATTGTACCCTCAGAGTTAAATAAACACCTGGGATTTTACAGTGTTTCTGCTGGAGAGAGAGAGAGAGAGATACTGTAGTGCTACTCATTTCCAGACCCGAAATGTAAACTCCCTCCAAAAACAGCAACAGAAACAGATCCAATCTGTATCCAAGCTGTAATTTAAAAAACGCCTCCCCCGGAAAAACAACAATAAATTTGAAAGGCCTTCAAAAGAGCCTCCCGCCGCCGCACGTACCTTTTTGTACATAAAACAAATGCACCGCCGTGTTCTAAAAAAAACACTTCAATCGCCCGCCGCGGTGATGGAACACACATCCAACAGCATGGCGAGACAAAGACCACAAGAGGTAGCGAGTGGAGGAGAAAAGAGAAAGGTGCTCTTTTGAATTTATTTGACTTATGGAGCCTTTTTATGGTGTCTAACTAGGGAGCCGTTGGCTGAGAAGCCCTTGGCCCTCACGTGTAGTATTTTACACTCTGATTCCTCCACTTTCTAAGTGGTTGTTGTCAGAGAGGTCTCGTGTGGTGCTGTCCGACTATGTGGTGTTTTAGAACACTGTTTCTCGACGTAGGGTCCAGGGACATTTCCAAGGCCCAGAGTTTGATATATGCATTATTGCCACAGACCCCCATTTGATACCTTTTTTTCTCCTTTTTAATCTCTGTGACCCCAATCTACACTGTAAAATATGAGGCTGCACAGACCTACTGCTTTGGAAACTAATTCTGATTGCATCCCAATATGAAAGGCCGCCTTAAAGTCTTTGCATTGGTTCTGCAAGACAGTTAATTTACAAATCTCTGAATTGTTTCATCCCAGTTTTAGCCCCTAGCCTGATGTCACCATACATCGGCAGTGGTGGGAAGTAACTATATGTTACGTCGTAGATTTTGATTATTATTACAAATTAAAAATGGTATCTTTGCAAAACGAAGAAGAGGACCCGCACACTGTCAGAAACTTGAGCAACATTTTTGGCACGTTTCTGATAGTGTGTCCTTTTAAATATATGCACTATTGCCCTACGCACCTGTCACCAACCTATTGAGGTGAACGATTATTACAAAACATGCATTAACCACGTCTGCCCTATGCCCCATGCAATTCGGCCATTTGAAAAATAGCCAAGTATTTCTACATTGCAGTATTGATACTTTTACTTAAGTAAAAGAGTATTTTCCCTCCACTGCGTTACCGGTAGGCAGAGATCTCTGACCGTATGGCTACATGAGATTTGTAGGTTGGGGAGATATTGAGCCATGAGCTTCAGTCAGTACTCCTTGTCAACCAGTAGGGGTCCCACCAGACACCAGACCACCTCCAACCACTGCAGATGTACTGCTCACATTACTTGAGGGAGTTCCAGGGGGTCCCCAGCTAAATGATAGTTTGGAACCAAATGGACCCCCTTATGGGTCTGTAACTCTGAGAATGTACAGATGGAACCATCAGAGTTAAATTAACATTGATTTTACAATTTAAGTCTGTAGACTCATATGCATGTCAAACTGGGGGTCCTTGAAATTAAACTGGTTGAGCCGTAAAAATCTTCTCCTATGGGGGTCCCTGGCATATCTCTTGAAATGGGGGTCTGCGGGCTAATTAGTGTCAATTTGGGGGTCCTTGACATGAAAACATTTGGGAACCACTGCTCTACCATACAGACTGAGTAAAATACCTGTTTATTCATTAAAATAAGTTCCACATCACAGGCGTGTGATGTTGTGGTGTCGGGGCGGCAGTGGCTCAGGAGGAGCCAGAGTGGCCACATGGGAAAAGGAAGATTCTTGGTTCAGTCCCTGCAGTGCGGGCTCACGCCTGCAGTTAGTGTCGGAGAGTCCTCAGTGTCGAAGTGTCCTGGAGCAAGACACCAAACCCCCTAACTGCTGCCGATGATGAGCAGGTTGATGCCTTTGGCCTTGCGTGGTTTCGTCTGCTGTCGTGTGAATGTGGGTGTGGATGAGTGAATGTAATACATGGATTAGAAGAAGGGACATCCGAACAGTGTTCTGTAGCACCCAGTAGAATATGTTTTTATTTTAAGCGAGGACTCACACTGGTCAAAACGTTGTCGCTTCAAAATAAAATAAAATATCTACTGGGGGCTACAGAACAGTGTGCGGACATATTTCTGCTATTTTCAGCATGCAACCAAGTGAAAAATCTGCCATTACGACGCCATCAAGTCCCGTCAAAACTGTGGATTTAGTCGACTAAAATCTTACGATATTTGGTCGACTAAAGCTAGACTAACACTAAAACATTTCAGATGACTAAAATATGACTGAAACTAACTGGAATCTTATTCAAAAGACTATGACTAAAACTAAAACAAAGAAAAAATGCTGTCAAAATCAACACTGACATCTGTGTCATTTAGAGTTTTGCATTGGCAGATATACAAAGTGTCACTGCGGCACAAAGTGACAAATCTTGAATCTAAGAACTACAGATTTTAAAAGGCATTTGTAGAATCGTCTAGAATGGCCCATGGAATGGAAGAGGGACCACACACACCCCAGTAAGGCTTGTGTTGGATATTGTACACTGAGGGCTGTAGACCTTCAGAACAGACATCAATAGGAGGGCAATATCCTGGCGTCCTGAATCCATCAAGAGACACACATACAGCCATGACATGTTTGAGTGACCAAAGAGAAAAGGCCAGGTGTCTGTCGGTCCCCCCGGACCCCGGTCCTCGGTCCTCTTTCACTCCACGCACCCACACACCGTAAAATACTGGGCGTTAATTTATCTCATAGAGAGTGTAAGAAGGGACCTGTGAGGGTAACAAATATTACTCTCTGAGTTAACTGAAGACTCTGGATTCAGCGGTGCACTGATCCAACGTACTGCAGAGCTATACAGTCTTGGCACAGGAACCTGGCCTGAGCCACTGAGCTGTGGAAGTGTGTGTGGAGTCAGTGGACCTCCAATAGTGCTCCCTCACAGGGATGCATGTGTTTGGTCCGACGTACTAACAGACAACAGTCCGACCTGCCCCAAACCCTAACCTCACAGGGAAGCCACGGTTGAGTTTTAACCCGCAACGCATGTCGGGAGCCAGGGGTGAGTTTTCACCGCCCACATGTGTATAACCGCGTCGCATCAGGAGCTTGTAGATCGGCTATTTTCACTATTCGTTTTATTACACAGGGCTTAAAGGAGTAGTTCACCCAAGAAATGACTTTTTTTCTATCAATTCACACACCATGAAGCCTTGAATTCATGGAGATTTGTTTGTTTTTTGGCACAGTGCTCAGATAAATTTGATGACCGGGTCATCGGTCAGGGTCTCCTACTGGAGACTCCGCTGGTCATAAAATGATTGGCTTAGAAATGTGAGAAAAAAAACCGAATCCTTTTAAGTGGTTAATCGACTGTGGGATGGGGAAGAAATGTTATCAAGCTTGAATTGAAATTCCGTCACACAGTGTGAGAACAAAATAATGACGAGAACTGCAGCATTAGCAAACGAAAATGTCTGGAATTCAAGTGGTTTTTGGGGTGATTATTGTCCCAGATAACAGATGTTCACCAAAAAAACAGTGGCACCATAAAACACTCACTCTGTCAACAGGGTCGGTGCAGATCAAATCAAACGCTCTGTGTCAAACTGCTGGCCTTTTCGTCTCAATGGTAGGCTCGTTTACATCCACCCGGCGAGATCACGGGAAGACTTTTTACACGCAGGTTATTTTATGCGCTGCTGCTGACCCAGGTGGAGAAAGCACAGGAAGGACAGGACATGCACACTGAGGTCGAGACGAGACCTGGCGTTTGTGCTGACGGTGGCCGTATCTCCTTCCTCCATCTCTCTTTTACTTGAAGAAATATTGTCACAATATGAAAAGGGAAGGCCAGATGCGCAGCAATAATGTAAAAACAAAGCCATCTGAGCCATTTTATTCTTCATCGCATCCCTGACACTGAGAGGGGAAGCAAAATCTGTTCACCTGCAGCTGAGTAAACTACTTAAGTCTATCTTGTATGACTACAGACATGATTTTTGAAATGGGAAAACCCAAAAATGTGGTAATGATACAGATAGACAAACATGCCAATGTTTGATTGCTAGACTTCCTTTTGTTATTTCACTCTGTGTTTGAAGTCTTATGAGAAAAGGGAGTGAAATCGTAGTGAACTGTCTTCAATTTCTGCACTTTCTCTGCACTTGAGTCTCCACTCTGGTGATAAAATCTCCTGGATGCGATTCACAGGGGCCTGAGCTCTGACAACATTCTGCAGCCAGCTACCAAGTACTGTGACACTGCAATGGAAACAGGGCACCTTGTCTCTGCTACGGATCTTGTATTGTCTTCTCCGGCCAGCTGTGTTCAACCTCGCCACAATAAGATAAGCGCCCGTGTCTGTTTCCTGCGTTGCCTATAAATACGGCCAAATCACTGTCTAATGTGACTGGAGGGGTAAGATGTTACAGTTGCACCCCATCCACCGCGAAAGTCCAAAGACTGTTTACACAGTTTGCATTCATCTGTGCTACGTCCATTCCCAATTGCAACCAGTCGGTCGCCAGGCCTAGTCTGGCAGTTTATATTGTGGAGCCCCTCCACCATGTGGAAGAGCCCCTCCACCATGTGGAATACACTCTTCACCCTCGGCTTGTTTCGTGACTGCACTACAAGCAAATAAAAAGTGAAGATGTATGTCCGTAGAGTATTCCATAGAGCAACGAGCTGGGCAGGCTCTGCATCTAAACGGACTCAGATGATTGTATATGTGGCGTCTGTATAAAAAGTGGAACGTTAACGTTATGCTTTGATCTGCTAATTATGGTGGAAAATAACCTGGCATAAAAAAAAAACGGGGCCATTCCATTTTATTGCATTACCTGAATTTTCCACCTCGCAAACATAACTCTTCTCCTACACTAAACATCGGACATAAAAGTTCCATAAAGGTTACTTGAAATCCATCAGGCGTTGTTATGTAAAAAGCTGCATTGTTCTGAATATGTCAGTTGTGATCGTAAGAATAGTTTTAACACAAATGTAATGGAATTGCCCCTTTCGAATGCAAATGTTTCTGACTTTCACGTCTTTGAACATTCGTAACGGTACGGACATTTTGAAAGAATGCGCTGACGGCCGCCGTATAGCACGTACAGACCATGTAGTGTGAGTGTCTGTCCTCCACAGGCCAAAACCTTCAATGAATGTTTTAGCTGTCATCTTTATCTTGCAAAGCCTTTTGTGCTCCTCAAAGGCATTAATACCTGAACCTTGGTGATGCCTTTAATTGCCATTTAAGCATTGAGTGGGCTGAACAATAAAACCCCGGCTGAGGGGACGCTGTCAGGTTTAATGAGGCCCTCGGTGAAAGAAGGCCGCTGTGTCGGCTCCACCAAAGGCTGCTCCCTGAATTCACCTCCAGCGGGACCAGAGTGGTCCCGCGGGGAATTGATGGGCCGAGGGCGCACAGACCGTCTGTCCCCCACTGTGGGAGTGCGAGGGGCTACGGTGGCATTGGTAGCTCTCGCTGTGAAAAAAGGGGGGAAGAAAAGCGCAGAGGTGCACACATGCAACAGGGGTGCCTTGTGTGCCCTGCATTTTAGGGAAAGGTCATAACCATGGTGCCGCAGAGCCAGCGTTGCCACGTCCGCTTAATCATATAAGCAACTTGTGGGCTTGTTGTCTCCACCAGCCGAAGGCATGGGGAGAGTATGTTTTGCACTCCGTCCTTTTGTCCATCCGTCCATCTGTTACCAGCTAATCTCTGGCACCGTTAACCCGGTCGATGCCAAACTTTACACACACTTCCTGGATGCCAACGATTAACCTTTGCCCCAAATTTTCCAGAACGGCCTGTTTTAGTGCCACCATGAGAAAGGCAGCTTTTCACCTTTTTACCTATATCTGCACTGATCTGCGTTGCCTCAAATCATTAAATTGCCATCAAAGTCGTAAGAAGAAATGGCACCCTTTTCACATTGGCACCACCTGTGCCCTGAGGGGCACTTTTTCTAGTTTTGTCTGTGAAGTTGCTTGCAAATATTGGTACAGTAGTTGTGGGGGGGTTTTGGGCTTATGTAGTGTGTAGTGATAGTTGCTTCTTTGGGGTTGTTTCCTAAATGTTGTTGAAACCGGTGGTTCTTAAACATTTTCATGTCAAGGAAGAGATCTGTGTTCATTCTACACTGCGCTTCCACATCAGCTGACTGGAAAGAGGAGTAATGCATGGGCTTTCTTCCCAGTGGCTGACGTATTAAAGAGTATGCAGTGCCAGTAAAGGCAATCCAGCAGCCCCAGCCATAGCTTATACATATGGAGACAATGACATGTATCACAATAGGAAAACAAAGGCAAAAAAAAAAAAAGCAAAGCAATGACAACTGAAGTCCAGGCCCATATTTAAAGAGGGGTACATGGTTCACAGTTTCACATGGAGTCCTCCGCCCCCAAACCCCATTCCAATTGCTTTGATTCTTTATTCATCCCTTTCTCCTTTTACCCCCCCCTCCCCCTCCTAACCCCCTCCACCCCATGCTTAAGTCCAGCTGATGGAGGCTCTTTTGTCCACCAGCACCCAGGCAACAACATCAAAGAGCTGCTGGGTATAAATGCAGAGTGCCTGAAAAACAAAACAAAACAAAAAATAAAAAAGTCCCCAGAGGGGATGGGAGCCCGCTCCCAGGAGAAACCCCGCATACGGAGGGACGAAGTACAAGAGGATATAAACGCTCACGGAGAGAAGAAGGGATGGCAGGAGAACAGCAGAATGAAAGACAGAAAGAATCTAACACACCCTAACTGTCTCTGTGTCATTTGTCACACATTTATCATCATTACTGAATACACAAATGTGTGGGCTAGGTCATTCTCAGTTTAATGACAACAATAAACAAATGAAAAAAACAAAAACACATTAGACTTTGTATATGAGGCCATTATGACACCTTCATTGTGCTTCATCATCAAAGCCCATTAGGGGACAGTGAAAGCCCGTCATTACCGCTCACAACCACTTCCTCATCCGGTGACAATTGAATCGGTGACTAGATGGATTGCCGCACAGGACAATGTCACGCTTTCTGAGCCGAATGCACTCCTTTGATCTCTGAGGATGTCCCGGAGAAGCTTAAACAAGGCCTGATATGTTAACAACCAGCTTCAGTGGCTCGGATTCTATATCCTCCACCTACTGCCATGCAAGTCGATGCTCTGAAAGCTGAAGGGACAGGAGGGGGCGTAAGGGGAGATAAAAGCTTTTCACCCCTCACCCCCCCAACCCCCCACCCTCTCCCTTGGGACCCCATGTGGAGTCACGGCGTGCTTCGTCTCGTACCCACAAAGTGCCCGCCGATGTCACGCTGACTCCAGGGGCTGGCACCAGGTCCCCAGCCAGTGCCGGGCCCAAACCCTCTATTCAGCGAGACAGCGGAGACACTGCTACATCGGGCCCACAGCTTGTAATTAAAACTCCTCAGGCCTCAAAGAGCACAACATCTCCATCTTAATGGTAGGCTTCCCTCTGAGGCATCGGTTTAATACTAACTCTGTGTCCCATCAGACAGTGATGTGGACAGAGGAGGAAGAGAGACATTAAGAGTACAAAGAGCACATGTGTCCCGTCCTGGATTAGAGAGGTTCCCTCTTCCCTCAGTAGCCTAAGTGCCGGATTGACCAGATCAAAAACAATCACTTCATTCAAATCAAGGGTATTGTCTTGCTCTCGTCTCGCTGCATTGTTGCACAATAACTCGACTCTGAGGCAGTCGCGCACGCTGATGGGGTGGGGGGAGAGAATAAAAAAAAGTAATCTAAAAGTCATGGAGCAAAGATGAATGTAGTTCATGTTTAGAGAGCATGTTGTGTGATTAAGGGGAACCCACATCAAACGGTGTGGCTTAAGAAAACCGCCGCTTGAAAAACAAGCCGCTTCTTCTGTGCGGAGCGGTGGAGACTGGAGATGGTGTTGTTCGCAAGGCGGACCAGCCCAGACTAAAACCCGCCTGTCTGTCTCTCTGGGGACAAACAGGGAAAATTAGAAACATTGTGACTTGGAGCACACATTGGACGCGAGCAGGATGCACGACTACACTTAAAGCACTGCATGTTGTCATTTCTATGATGACTACCAGTTGCAAAGCATAATATGAAGACATACAGAGATTGAATATGAAGGATTGATATCCAGAATTTGTTGTGCATTGGGTATGACTGAACTACAGTATATGAAATTGTTTGCAAGTAAAATATAGAAAACTAAATACAAAATTGACATGCCTGCAAGAAGCATGTAAATTGAACTTGCGGGAATGAAATTCATCAACAACCAACAACCAACGTTTTGGAACTGCTAATCCCGGGAAAGATTGTTTATTTTTTCTTGTCTGGTTGAAAATATAATTGCTCCTCATCACACATTGCGTGTGCGTGTGCGTGTGCGTGTGCGTGTGCGTGTGCGTGTGTGTGTGTGTGTGTGTGTGTGCGCGCGCGCTCGCTCCTGGCAGCACTATGCAGGGAAATGCTCGACAAGCTCCAATATGCATTAGCTGCATTGCATTATGTTTGATCATAAGGCGGTCTGAGTGAAAATTATTCAAGTCATTATTATTGTTTGGCTTTCATCTCATTCTTCTTCTTCTTCTTTCTTACATTTGAACAAAACCTCAAGGCCCTCCTGGGCTCCATTCAAGGCACACCACTGCCCTACAGTTTATGCTGAGTGGTAAGATTGGATAGCAACCCCTTGCCCGCAAGAGGGAATCTTTCTGGACAGAACAGCAATATTGCAGCCACATGTGTGAGCTTGTTTACTTTTGCTTGGCTTTTAACTGAAGGAATCTCATGAATTAAACCACAACCCACCAAGTCTAAATTATTAGCATGTTAACCCACTGCACACCCTTTCCCATTGATTGCAACGGCACAAAGCGTGCATGTGTCTGCTGACTTCAATGGACACACTGGTAGATTCACGCACGCACACACGCACGCACGCACGCATGCATAGGCTTCTGTGTACTCTTCGGTAAAAAGATCGAAAGTTTATTTCTAAAAGCTTAATCATGGAAATCTCCCCTTTAAACAATAAACTTTCAACTTTATTTCATCTTCTCTCCTGCCAGCACCACATCAAACGATCCCGGGGGTCAACAAGGGTCAGCGAAAGGATTTGGGTAATGATGAGGCTCAAAGAGAAAAAGAGAGGGTGGTGAAAGAGAGATGGTAAAAGGAGGAGGGGAGCTGATGGGAAAGGTTGGGGTTGGTGGAAAGAGAGAGAGAGAAAGGAGGGAGGGATGGGAGAGAGGTGGGGGGGGGTTACTGGGCTAGGTGCAAAGGCTAGGCCCTGTAACGACAGACCCACTGATTACATTGTTGCACAAATAAACAGGCACTCTGCAGGCTCCCTGGAGTCCAGCTGCGGTGCAGGAGAGGAAAGCTTTCATTTCGGAGGAGGGAGGGGGGGACGGGGGACGGTGGCTGAGGTCGGACCAGGGGAGAATGGAGGGGCCTGGCCGGCTGGCTGGCTGGCCGTCTACCCCGCACTCCTTCCTCGCGTCTTCATCAGCCAGTCAGCGATCGCCACAGGTATAAGGGTCATTCTCATGGAAGCCTGTCTGTGTGGTGTGTGCTGATTATGCGCCATTTCCCGAATTCCTTTTTTTCTTTTTTTTAGAGTAGCCAATCATTGTTTTTTTCTTCTCATTTTTCTCCCCAATTTAGTCGTTATGCCAATGAATTCCTCCCCACACATGTCTGTGTGTTGTCACTGCTGTTGTATCCTACTGACTCACCTGCCATTGAGGAGCCCCCACCAGGAGGATGTAGGGCCGTCGTCTTACTCCTCCCGCCCAACACTCCCTGCTGACAGGTGCCGCTCCAGCCCGTAGGAGTACATCCAATGACCAATATCACCCTCCCCACCCGGCTTCCCTCTCCCGAACACGGGCCAATTATGTTCGCATAGATGCCCGACAAAGCCGGTTGCACCACGGTGGATTCGAACCCACAAACTATGTGGTGGTGGGCAGGACCCCTGAGCGCTCATTTGCCGAATTAACTCAAGAGAGTGTACAGATGGAACCAAAAGGACCCTTCCGGGTACATCTCGGAATGTGGGCATTAGGCTAAATGAAGGGCCCAAAAGGAGGAGGTGCAGGATATCTATGATGTTGATGGGGACTGAGGATCTGCCATCTGTACGTGGTCAGATAAGTGTTTGGGGAAAGAGGCTGAGACAGACGAGGCTCTGATGTCCTTGAGCCACATCTGCAATAGTCTTTCCTTCCCTTCACCTCCGACCATTACGGGGTCCTGGCCTTCTCTTGTCTGTGTCCCGCAGCTATCAAGTCCCACATCAAGGCATGCTCTGCCAAATGTATGCCCCCCATTAAGGGGCCATCATCAGATAAACAAGATAAACAAGTCCAATTCCTGGCAAGGCTGATCAAAGGGACTCGATGTTAACCCTATGGCCAATTTCAAGTAGGCAAAAATCAAATGCAGATGAAGTCGCATGGAAATTTGGGACTGGGGTGGGGGCCATTCCGCTGTCTCTTTTTGGGGCACTGACGAGGGACAGTGAAGAGTGAAGAGTGGCGGAAAGAAAGAGGAGTGTGGGGGGAGTGTTCTCACTCAGGCTCTACGATCTTTCTTGAAATGTTCATAGATCTCGATATCAGTTAACAAGCGTCGTGTGACCATTATTGAGAAATCATCCCTGACAGGGTGGAGTTGATTTATCACTGCCTCGCTGTTCATTATCCTGTGCAGTGGTTCTATGGTAGACTCATATAAATCTCCCTCTACACAGCAGCCGAAAGACACCTGGGAAAAAGATCTTGTAACAATAACAATTGACGATGATAGCTGGGAATCATATCGTAACGCCATACACAGTTGCTCCATAAACTCCAGGCATCAATTGATCCATTTAAGGTAATCCACAGGCTGCACTACTCCTGTATTAAGCTACACTCATTTTATCCCTCTGTTTCCCCACTATGCTTAAAATGTAACTCGACAGAGGGCTTCGTAGGACATATTTTTTGGTCGTGCCCCGGGCAACATGGAGTCCACCGTATACGGTCTTCGCTTCCCGTCCTCTTTTAATAGACCTTGGTGAAACCTGGCTTATGATCGCTGCTGTTGGGTAGAGCGACCTATGCGCAACCTATAGTCATGATCGGCTGCCCGAGTCTGACCCCATACTCTGAAACGCCGCCTAAGCCAATGGGAGTCTGACCCCATATTCTGAAACGCAGCGCGGAAGTCTCAATCAAGCCCCCCCACAAAAATAAAAACAAGTGCACTAGTTCTTCTGGATTAGGGCCCACCCATTTGACCACTTAACACGGATCAATTGTGGTTCGGTTTGGATCAATGGAACTAACGTAGTGTAGCGTAAGTTCCTATTGGTATCACAATGAAAATTATTTTTTTCAAGGTTTAAAAAATAATAATTTAAAAGGATAAAAGGGCCCACACAGCTTCGCTCCTCAGTGTTTCTTTTATTTATAACCTTGGCCATCATCTGTCATTTTGTGTTCAGCACCAGCAAGCAACGGGATGTGCGCAACCCACTAGTTACAAAATAATAATACTATGACATTGTTTTAAATTAATCGTTTTATTTTAATGTTATATTATCATTAAAATCTTAATGATAATGACATTTTGACAATTATTTGGGAGCCCACTTGCAATATCCTCACGACCTATCAGTGGGCCCTGGCCCACAGGTTTGTATTAAGCGCTGCTTTATTGTACTGTGTTTAGCTCATAGTTAGTAGAGTTATAAATAAGGTTTAGCTGTAGAATTAGATTGTTTGTTACTCAGCCGCCATGATGCATATACACACCTGGGGGTTGGTTGTTTGTTACTCAGCCGCCATGATGCATATACACACCTGGGGGTTGGTTGTTTGTTACTCAGCCGCCATGATGCATATACACACCTGGGGTTGGTTGATTGTTACTCAGCCGCCATGATGCATATACACACCTGGGGTTGGTTGATTGTTACTCAGCCGCCATGATGCATATACACACCTGGGGTTGGTTGATTGATTGAAACCTTTATTTCAGGGGAATCCATTGAGACCAAGGTCTCTTTTTCAAGTCTACCCTGTTCACAAAAAGGAACATTTACAACAATGATTTTAAATACATGACATAGATAGACAACAAGGTTCATAAAGATATTTTACAAAAACGTAAAACCAAATATTTATATATATATAAAGCAGAGTGCATACGCCTTCTTCCAGTATGAGGTCAGCTAAAAAATCTTTTAAAAATAGCAAACGAAACGAGGACATCTAACTTCTTGACATTCATTCCATATTGTATGGGGCATACACCCTGAAGGCACTATCTCCCAGTTTAGAATTGGTTTTAGGCACCTTCAGCATAAGCTTATCTTGAGATCAGGTACCATAACTTGATGTATTGGGATCTAGAAGTTTTGTCAAATACAGGGGTTGTATGCCAACTGGTGCTATGTATGTAAGTAAACCCATGCTTTGCGCGTGTGTGTGTGTGTGCATGTGTGTGCGTGGGGGGGGGGGGGGGGGGGGGGGGGGGGGGGGGGGGCTACTGTACATGTAAAATGTTTGTTCCTGAAGAATATTTACACCCCCCCCCCCCCCCAACAGTGAAAAAACAGTTTTCTTTTTAATCGCTCGCCACTGAACAACAATACAAAAGCCAACGCATGGTAGACAGGCTATGGTTTGCATTATGTTATTGGACAGACCAGACCCAGGTTACATCCCATGGCAACATGCACCATGGAAGATCAAAAGGAGTCTGCCGGTGCGCCTAAGCCCAATATGGCTAGTCTGGTGCACACAGTACATAACAGAAGGGATTGACACTGGATCACCTCTGCCTTTTTTATTCATGTGATAGTATATAACAAGAAATTACTGCCGTTGCGATTGTTCGATCTTATGACTCTGAGGAAGATCGAAACATCAGTAAGTTCTTGTTGTACTGAATGAAAGGCTCAAACTGTCCCAGCTGCTCCAGTGTCAATCCCAAACCCCCAGTAAGGCTATCCAACGTTGAACGGTTGAAGCTGCCACTACCTACTGGCGAAAACTTAGTAGAACTACAGCACTTTCATGGAGGTGGACGGACGTTCATGACGTCAAATTTGAGGTCCGGGCTAGGCTAGGCTAAACCTCCGCTCACTCGAGCCATTGAGTTATAATTGCACTTCCGGCAGTCTTCCGGGTGCTTCAAAACGCCACTGAGTAACTTCTATTGAAATGAATAGCTGGGGGGTGGGGCTAACTCTCCGGTTCGGTCTACTCTCTATCTTTTTATTACTCTATGGTCAATCCCCATATGCACCAGAAGATGTTTTATTACTCTATGGTCAATCCCCATATGCACCAGAAGATGTTTACTCTATGGTCAATCCCCATATGCACCAGAAGATGTTTACTCTATGGTCAATCCCCATATGCACCAGAAGATGTTTACTCTATGGTCAATCCCCATATGCACCAGAAGATGTTTTATTACTCTATGGTCAATCCCCATATGCACCAGAAGATGTTTACTCAAAAGACAACCTACCGACATGCATTAAGTGCGCATGCATGGATGGCCAACACTGCATTTGTTAGACATAAATGATCAGAAATGGGCTGGCTATGCGTGAATAAATATGCTTTACTATTACAATTTCACCCACTTTTTAAGAAAAAACCTGTGATGTGACTATAAAGTTGAATTCCTCAAACAAGTCTTTCTCTGGCCCCATTTTAACTATCCCTAGGCTATCCCTAACCCTAACCTCATGCACACTAACCTAATGGTCGGAATAATGGGATGTCGGAATTATGAGCGGACCCCTTCTGGGGAGCTCATGGCTGTTTAAGGGCCACACTCCGAGTAACTCCGGCGTATTTCCAACCCTGCATGACTGTATCGTCTATATCTGTCACAACTTTTATGTGGTGTCATGTCATTAATCCTCTGCCAAGGCTCCTCTGTAAATCACCTCCTCAACTGTTCCCCGAATGCACATGTGAAACAGTATTCACATTTTGAAGATAAAAACTGTGTGTGTCTTGGCCTGTCGCACATGTGAGCGCGGGAAATGGTAGGCCTAACACTGTTTGGTTTGGTTACAGATCAGCTCTGCTCAGGACAAGTGGCGGATACAGAACATGTCTACAGACTGGGCCTGGGAAGATCTGGGTGAGTTTGAGTTTTTTTTTAAAAGCTGGGATATTACAATAATGATCTGCGGATGATGTCACATTTTCTCACTCCGTTTGGCTGCTTTCTGTGTGCGGCCCCCCCAGGAAAAAAAGAGAGACGCATGTATTTTGGTTGGAGCATGTGCTCTCTGTGCTTCTGAAGCGCGTCTGGTGGAATCACAAGCATTGTCTTCTAGAGTGACTGCGGTCAGGTGTCAGCTGCCTCGTCGCAGCTGGAATGTGATGTGCGTGCGTGCGTGCGTGCGTGCGTGCAAACATTATCAAGTGTGGTATTATAAAATATATTGCCATACATTATCAAGTGTGGCATTATAAAATATATTGCGACCGATATTTGCCCAGTGCAAGTTGCAGCATTTCTCTAACAATGTACCAATCAACAAGACCCACGTTGAACGTGTCCCACTGTCAATCAAGGTAGATGCTGCCTAGATCAAAGCAGTTGTAACTGGGTGATATGCCTGCCTGCCGTTGCTCATGTAATCAGCTCATTCACATTATGGAGTTGGGAGAGAAAAGGAAATTCCATCGTGCTCTCTAGAGAGCCATATTGAACTGTAATCAAAAGATTATCCGAGAATAATCCCCCCCCCCCCCCCCATGGGACCACCCACAGAGAGCAGAGAGAAACACGAGCCTGTTGCATGCTCTGCTCCCAAACAAGACCCCTATGGGCCATAGGCAAGAGGACAGACCCAATTTTGTCCCAACTCTTTGAAGACAGATCAGCATTGATTTCAATTGATTGACCCATTAAGGACCTGATGCCGATTCTAAAAAAAAAAGTCTTCTAAATCCAGTTTTACTGAAAAACATAGGCCTATGTTCAAACTTTAAGGAACCCCCCCAACATTATTATGTATTTGGGTCCCAATCTCAAAATATTTAGTTCCAGGGACCAGGAGATTTGAGTTAAAAATGTTTGCTTTAAAAAGATTTATATTCAAGATTTTACCCAAATAGCAGATCTACAAGCTCATAGCGCGGCACTAAGGTTAACGTTACACAGATGCTTTCCCGGTTTTAATGGGTTAATAGGATATGTACTGTATGTTCAGTGCCTGATAGGAGCATCATCGGACAAAATAATAAGGACCTGCTTTTAAGTGCGCCTGAACAAGTGCATCACTTCGGTGAACGTTTGAGATATCTGAAGTACATTTTTACAGCCAAGCTATTTCTGTCTCATCATCACTGTTAGGTCATGTTCCCATCAGAGGCTAGCACAGCCTTGACTCCAGTGCAGTCACGCAGTATGTCATTGTTTGGGTTGCCAGCTTATCACATAATGGAAAAGGGAAAAAAAGAGTTGCTTCAAGCCAAACAACAGCTTTACTCTCAAATGATCCTGATAATGACAGAGCCCAGCCTATATTTAGCTCTTCTCTCTCTGATGGACCTCTGGGATAGCCGTAAACAAAGCTGGCAGAATTTAAACAAGCATGTGTGCCTCCTGCCATGACGGCTGTGCGCTGCGTGAGATACAGGCTACGGGGGCCAGGAACGCTGTGTGTGTGTGTGTGTGTGTGTGTGTGTGTGTGTGTGCGTGTGTGCGTGTGCGTGGGTGCGTGCGTGCGTGTGCGTGTGTGGGTGGGTGTGTGGGGGGGAGGGGGGGGGGCGTGTACCAATTGAAGTTTACAGACAACACCACAGACTCAGTTTGAGGCCTGTGGTTTTGTCTCAGAACTTTGATTGACTGACAGCTCCTCTAATGGACAGGAGGAGCTGTGTGGGCTGCTGGTAACGACGGCAAATGGTGTTCCTTTCATTGGAGATCAGTGTGTTTATTTCACTGGGATGGTATTTTTCAAAGGGCTGGCACATGGGCGGGGGGGATGGGGGACAGACAACAAACCATACTACTGTCAAGGAAATGCTTAATCTTAAAGCTTACAACTTTGGGGTCAGATAGAAGGAAAACGTGTTTTCAGCGCCTGTCTTAAAGAATCAGTCTCCTTTTCTTCTCAGACTCGGGCGCTGGGTGGAGGTGCTTGCGGTAGTTGGTGGGTAAAGGGTAGAGTAGACAGACCCCGCCCTATTTCTTCAATCCCAACTAATTAAAGGACGATGAGTCATTCATAGGGATTCAATGGGTTCAAAGGGACCTGGGTGTCCTCCGCTGTAATTTCAAATTACTGATTTCTGTTATTAATTATACATCTTAAGTGCCTTTGAAGAACGCTGTGCAGACCATCCTTCATCGGGAAGACATAATGTCTGGCGGACAAAAAAAAAAGAAAACAGAGCCTTAAGTAAGCAAAGGCCCATTGGCTCCAATGAATCTGAGCTTCCAGGAAAATCAGCAGGCCACGTCTTATTGTATCACTATTATTTCTTTGCCTCGGTTTTCTAGCAAAACACCCAGTTCTGACGTCAGCGGATCATTGTCATTTCAAGAGCGCTCTTGGAAGCGAAGCGTGGGTTGTGAGTGATTGAACTCTCGGAGCTGCCCCGGAGCTCTACTTTGAGGGAGAAACCACGGAACCACAGATAATGCTTTACAGTCCGCTAGTCTCAACTACTGTCATCAGATTTTCACTTCGTAAAATGCTGAAATAAGATTGTCATTCCTTCAGAGCAAAGGGCAATGAACTGATGTCAATACTTGCAAGACAAGGGTTTCATGGCCACGACACTAATGCAATCAAAGGCAATGGCTGTAGTGTGGAGAGCATCCTCCTAACCTCTGATAAATGTCATTGAGAAATCCTCAGTGTTAACCACTCAAAAGCTATATACTATATACCGGGGTGGTCCTCCAGGGTCCTCGGCCCCGTCCTTTTCCCCCCCTCTACACCAAATGTCTTGTTGTGGCCGTTGGGAGCTAGCTTGTGGATCATCTGTTATGAATGGCTATAATAGCGATGCTAGGGTTGAAGTTCAAGTGGTTAAAGCTGAAATTCATGAGTTCCATTTGGTGAATTTACAGTAAGTTTTATTTTAACCAATCGGTTTGGTACTGTGTGTTATACAATACAACTAACCCAACTGCAGCTGTTGTAGTTGGTCCACCTGCTCAGCTCTTCTATTGAGACATGTATAACCTTACTAGCAGTGGTGGACTATGTACATTTGAGGTATTTGTACTGTACTTGAGTACTTTACTTTTACTTTACTCCACTATATTAGTTGTGCTCAACCATTTTCATGTCAAGGACCTCCGAAATGTCTCAAAATGTTTTGTTCCAGGGACCCCCAGAAGTAAAGATTTGAGTTTAAAATGATAAAAATACAAAAAAATACAAGATTTGCACAACTTTTCATGATTTTAAAAATATCAGATCTACAAGCTCACACAAAGTAGCTTGTAATGTACAGTATATCTTCTAATTTTGAATAGCCAATTCTGATTAGTTATACTAACAGACAAAACGTATTTTTTTTGCCTGCTGTGTCGCTGAATACGTTTTTTGGAGCATCCTAAAGTGAGTAGCAAGCCCCCGCTTTGTTCTGCTTTGTCTGTTTTTAACAGTTTGGATCAGCACCAATGACAATGAGGATATACGTTACATATCCATTTGTAACTCTCAGACTTAACCTAATGGGTGAACACCTGTTTAAGGAAACGGGCAGTTATTTTTTGATTTATCTTGTATTTGCGAGTGACGTGTGAGGTTCATTATAGATAGAGACAAGAACCTCAAGCACACATCAGTGACTTACATTACCGCAAGCACATTCAAATCACAAGTTAGTGTTTTGTGTACACATGCAGCTAATACGAGGGTTGGTGAAAACGTTTCAACTTATAAATACTCATACTTCATACGTCCTTTTTAGTCATGCGACATTCTTTTTCTGAAGCATAAATTAGGTGTGAGACTGCAGCTGCTGCAGCTAGACAGACGTTGGGCTGGCACTTGTAGTTCGTATACCTCAAAGAGGGTGGTCTGTGGGATCATCTTAAGTCATTTTTGGAGGTGTGGTGACTGTTTATATGGACAGAGAATACGAGCACCATGTGAGTGTCAAATGTATAATGTAGACTAAACCATCTCTGTTTGACTAAGGGAGAAGGCACGAGACAATACAAGTTCAAACAAAGTCCTTTGCCTCTTCCTCCCCTACTTTCCACTGGGCTAAAGACTTTTCAGGAGACAGGGGAAAGCATCTCCCTTTCATCCTTGGCCACAGACAACCCTAGACACATAAAAACATCCATGTTGAAGTGGCAATAGACCTTTTAATTCTAGACAAACCCAACGTGAGGGACTTAATTACAGAATGGGGGCAACCCAGCCCTGTTCAAAATTACACTTACAGTAAGACATTTGAAGCAATTGCATCCTTTATCCTATTCTTTTGTTTTGTTCAATGTTTTGTTCCTTGTAAAGACTGTCATTGCCTACTGTGGTTTCTAGTGGGTCTCCTTATTTTCTCCTCTGTCCCTGGGCGCAGTCAGGAGTTTACATGTAGTTCAGCAGGCTTGTTTGGCATAGTTTAGGTAAAAATATCAGAAATGTTGGTGAGGCAATTTTATTTAAAATCATAAGTAACAAACAAGAGTGGTGAAATATAACTAATACAATAAATAACTCATAGCCATATAGCCAACTGAAATAACTAAATCATCTGTAAAGTGCAATGGCAGGTCTGGTATAGGTAGATTGACTGAAACCGGAAGCATTAACAACCAATTAGCAACCTCTCCTATCATCTGCTTTAGCCAATCAACAACCTCCTGGACTGGTCCTCACCTCCCTCAAACCTTACAACCTTTAAACCTTAACCTTTACAGGATGTCACTTGTCAGCTCACACTTACTGTAGCAACAAATATGCAGAGTTGGGAGGTAGATGAATTCATGCAAGTAACAAGTATAGCAGTATGCTGTTTTAGAAAATCTGTGAAAATCTTTTATTATTTATATATATATATATATATATATATATTAATTAAGCGAACATTTTCAACTGAAATCTTTGCTTCTGGAATATAATATCATTTTGGGGGTCCTTTTTGAGTACCACTGATATAACAACATACGTTTTCAGAAAACTGTTGGGATTTAGAAGACATTTGTAGAATCAGCCTCAGGTCTTAATAAGCAGAGGCATTCGTGTTAAAATTCATGAAAAGGGGTGCTTACATTCTTCTCTGGGAAAAAGTGGAGCTTTTGGATATTTGTCTATAATAACACCGGGAGCATTAACGATATAACATTTCGAAAATAATGTATCTTACACCAGAAGCCAGTGGCTAACCATAATGATTGATTAATGCTCCAAGTTTATGAATGGAATATTACATTTCAGCTCAGAAACTCTGAGTACAACCATCATTTTCAAAAGCGAGGTATTTCATTCTGGGCATTCGATAGGGGAGTTTACAAATCTGGGCATTAGAAAAACATTCATTAACTGAAATTAGACCTTGTTTTAAAAAAAAGAAAAAAAAAAGAAGAGAAATATATTTCTTTCTGTACAAAAACATGGGCTTCTGTGTCCAAGTATGCATCTACTTTGACATTGTAGGAAAAACCCATTAAGACCTGATGCCAATAATACAAATGCCTTCTAAAAACAGTTTTCTGAAAAAGCAGTTGCTATATCAGTGGTTCTCAAGCTAAATTATATGTATTTGGCCACAGATAGTTCTGGTTGGGGGGGGGGGGGTCTTATGCTCTAATATTCGCTTAACCACTTCAACCCTAGATACTGCGTTGTGCTGTGCATGGCACCCTAGCCTAGGGTGCCGTGACGCAAGTCCAGGGGTGCCGCAGAAATTTGGAATGTATCAACATCACTTCAGTTTAACATTAAACCCGCTAGTAAGACAGACCACCAAACCTTGAAAAGAAATAGACAATCTACAAGCTCACAACGCGTCACACCCCCCAGAATAGGGATGCTGGGGTTCAAGTGGTTAAATGTTAAAGTATGAAGTTAAGGGGAAAGATTTACACCAAATCTCTTTGGCTAAAATAGCCAATCTACAAGCTCTTTTGGCACTTATAGATCTGCTATTGTCACTGAAGGATCGCCCCTGGATAGGGATGAGGATATGGTTCATGTGGTTATTTGCCTGCTGGGTTGCCTGGCACAGAAGTCTGTCTATGCGTCCTTGTTTTGGTACTGTAGCTCTCAAGCGGTTGCTTTATGGTTGACCGGACCCGGTGGATCAGATTTGTCCTGGCGCCGAGTCTTACGGAACGTTATGTCCTCAGACAAGAATGCATTGATGTTATGTTTAAGAACTTAAAGTTGAATATTGTTGACAGTAAACAACTTTGAGTACTTCTCCTGAGTCGTTATGTTGCACTACTAAAGACAATAGCTGGTTTTAGATTTTTTTTTGTTTTAAGTTTGTTTAGAAAATAATCAAAATGTAATCAGGTTATATACAGTAAGTTTGATGAATGGAAATTATTGTATGTTATGATTTTAAAACTCGACTGTAGCCTTCATAATTTAGGAAGTGAACAATACCGGTATTGAAGGTAGATGGAATAGCATCCGGTTTAGTTGACTGCGTTCAAGTCACTAAAGTAGTCCCTCCTTGCGTTGCATTTGGATTACCAAATATTTACAGTGTGAATATTGACAGAATCTGCCAATATTCACAGATGCCATTTGATGCCTGCTTTTATTTGTGTATAATTAACACAATTTAGCCACAGTTAGATGTGATCCTTTCTATTTTAATGTATTTCCCGCCAAACTTCTGTTGGTGTTGGGAAATGTTGATATGAAATGAATTTCTGCTCCCGACTATTGTTAACAAACTTTTAAACTGGTATTTACAATTGAATCAAATTGATTGCAAATGAATCAATGTTGAGCAAAAACAAACAAACAAAAAACAATAGTGGAAATAGCAGATCTACAAGCTCAAAACGTGTCAGCGCTTTGAGCTATTTATATTGTTTTTTTTACGTATAGTTATGACATTGTGTCAGTTATTTGTCATATCTGCCCTGTGCACCTTATGTTTATGAAGCCTAAAAATGCCAAACAGAAATGCAATATTTATTCATAATGTTCCACAATTATGTGAGAGACAATTAATCGTCAAGTAAAATGTCATAATCGCCCTATATACAGTTGGAGGCCATCGATTTGTTTTAAACATTATGTTATAATTTAGCTATTGAAAAATAGCAGATCTACAAGCTCATAGCGCGCCACCGAGTGGCGCGCTACGAGCTTGTAGGTCTGCTATTTTTGAAAAATCGTGAAAATATTTATTTCAGAAAACTGGAGGATTTAGAAGGATTTTTTTTTAATTTTGAGGTCAGGCCTAAATGGGTCAAATGATAAGGGACAATATCGGTGGCACCCAACTGTAGCCCTATATCCTGTGTTCCAGGTCTGCAGCCTCAGTCCCTGTCACTGTGTTAAGTGTCTCTATCCATTGCGGTGGGGTGTGACTATTGCATCTCAACGCCATCAACACAGTTTCTCTTGTGTTAATCGACTGTGGTACCTCTGCTATGTTACTAACGTTCCCGTTCACCCAGCTTTACCAATGTCTCCGCATCGCACGCACGCCACGTTCTCCCCGTCAGTCATGTCCTTTTGTGCCTCTGCACCTGTGTGACTCTCTTAATCAGTGGCATTTGGTCATTATGGTATTCCCTTACTCCATCAGCCATGCACACTAGCCAATAGGGTTTGGATTTATTTGACCATAACAATGTACTAATTGTAACTCGTCCAAAATGGTGCTGCTCTTGCAGTTCTGCACCCTCGTTCAGTTGTTCAAAGTGACTGGCAGATATCACAGTGGTTCTCAACCTTTTCAGGACGTGACATCCCAAAATGATAATATTTGAACTGGGGACCCCCCCACCCTGATACTAGGAATTGTTGGATTTGAGGCATTACATTTAGTTTGACTCAGTTCCCACAGATAGATATTATGAAAATAGCAGATCTACAAGCTCAGGAGGTATAGTGTTTGAATGGGGCAGTGGCTCAGGAGGTATAGTGTTTGACTGGGGCAGTGGCTCAGGAGGTATAGTGTTTGACTGGGGCAGTGGCTCAGGAGGTATAGTGTTTGACTGGGGCAGTGGCTCAGGAGGTATAGTGTTTGAATGGGGAAGTGGCTCAGGAGGTATAGTGTTTGACTGGGGCAGTGGCTCAGGAGGTATAGTGTTTGACCGGGGCAGTGGCTCAGGAGGTATAGTGTTTGACTGGGGCAGTGGCTCAGGAGGTATAGTGTTTGACTGGGGCAGTGGCTCAGGAGGTATAGTGTTTGACCGGGGCAGTGGCTCAGGAGGTATAGTGGCGGTCTTGAAGATCCCCGGCTCCTCTGTCGAAGCATGAACCCCTAACTGCTTCCAATGAGCAGGTTGTTTCCAGCGTCACTGCCGTCAGTGTGTGAATGTGTAGAATGCACATTGTTCATGCTGTTGGATTTATCCAGTGTATGCATAAACATCTAATGTTGGCCACCACGTTAACGGTGAAAGGTGGCTTTGTATTCTGCATATAAACACCAACTAAGTTTCATTTTAGTTTTTTAATGGCTTGACTTTGAAAACAACCCGAAGGTCTTTGCTCTGTAAACATAGCTGATAAGGAGACAACTATAGGAAACCACAAGGCAGTGGAAAACATTTCCAGTAAGACTGATGACTGTTTGTCATGACCTGGCTCATGAGACATGACAAAACCAGGAGAAAAACGTCTCTGGATCCTTCTCATTACATTTCGGCAACAACCGCAAATTACCCAGGATATCAAAACCCTGTTCTCTTGGCTCAAGGCAAAGCATGGGACCGCCCAACGCCGCCACTAACTTCCCATTCTTGATCAAATCAACTTATACCGCTGCAACATCACCTTTTATTGCTCTGTGTGCATGCACAGTTTTTCCACTGCCAACTGCTTTTCAATCGCCGCTTGTTGTTTACATTTACCATGCTGCAACTGTAACGTTGAAATGTTAACTTATTGACTGCCAAAAATGGTGGAGCCAGCAACATGGAGATTTCTTCTGAACAATTGAAAAAAACAATAACAACAACACACATCTAAACTTCATAACATTTTAATTGCTGCTCTTTTGTACACCTCTTTTGTACAACTTGTACTGCAGCATTATCTAGATTCTAGTGCCAATGCCGGGTATTTGCAGTATGCACTGATTGAATATACCGATAAATGAGTGGGGAAAGGGCAACAGTTGACGAGGTTGTTGATGAGACACGCGACTTCAGCGAAGTGGCTGAAAAGAGCTTGGATGCCATTGCATGTACTCCTACGGGCTGGGACTGCACCTGTCAGTGGATGTGGGCAGTACAGTACATCCAGTACACCTGTCAGTGGATGTGGGCAGTACACATCCAGTACACCTGTCAGTGGATGTGGGCAGTACAGTACACATCCAGTACACCTGTCAGTGGATGTGGGCAGTACACATCCAGTACACCTGTCAGTGGATGTGGGCAGTACACATCCAGTACTCCTGTCAGTGGATGTGGGCATTACACATCCAGTACTCCTGTCAGTGGATGTGGGCTGTACAGCACATCCAGTACACCTGTCAGTGGATGTGGGCAGTACAATTTACAATTTAGGCATTTAGCAGACGCTCTTAATCCAGAGCGACTTACATTAAGCAATAACAAAAAGCATGGCATACATCACATGTATAAAAAGTAGTTATCATGAATCATGCGTAAACTAAGAACGTAACAGTGGAGTATCTATGTAAACTATACATACTATACTATATAATATATTATACATGTGTACTATAAAGTGCTATGACTACATAAAGTGCAATTCTAGAGCTGTCTACATAACAAGCTATAAGTCTGTTTAAAATACTATCTAAGTCTACATAATGTGCTATCTAAGGGGCTAGGCTAGGGCAAGTGCTACGGGCCATGGTGGAGTCTGAAGAGGTGGGTACAGTACATCCAGTACACCCAGGACCCAGCAAAGCTCCACAGAATTTGATCCCTATAGTGTTCGCCATGGTGGGCAAGAGCTTTACCCCTGACCGGAGCCACACAGGAGCCCCCCCCCCCCCCCCCCCCCCCCCACTCCCCCCCCCCACCCCACCACCTGAGCCACACAGGAGCCCACACCCCACCCCACCACCACATGTAAATTGAAGAGAAACCACAGCCAATCTACATTATCTACAACATGAAAAAAAAGAAGCGCTACGTGGGTCCTTTATATGTAGAGAGAACTGTAGACAGGTGCTCTTTGGAGAGGGTTTCATATAGCAAAGCACAAGAGTTCTTAAAAAGTTCTATACCTTGAGTCAATGTCACTGTGGAAGGAGATATAAGGTGGCGAACTTAAAAGAGGGTACAAGGCAGCTCTGTCCAGTAGAAGTAGAAAAATCCCTTATTTCATTAATTAGTTAAATATTAAAAACAAGGGTTAAAAACACGACCAACGTGTTTCGGCCGGCATGGGCCTTCATCAGGGTCAACTATCTACAACATGTTTTGAATATTTAATTTTAAAAGAACTAAAAGAAACTCTCTCACACTTATGCCAGTGTGCCACTCCATTACCCTCCCCTGTGCCGTGCCAATGTTGGCACCTGTGGCTAAGGTCATGCCTATCCCTGTAGAAATCAGGAGTAATTTGAAATTGTAACATTCCACCAGGAAGCATGCCCTAGACGTATACATACCGGACTGGTATGTAGTAAGATTTCTCAGTCTGCAGACTCTGCAACTGGCAAGTTCTAGTACATCCATAGCTGGAGGGACAAGCAGTGTTGAGTTGTTAGTGGCAAGATGCTTATCCCATAGCCTGGGAGGATGATTGCTCAGTTTTTGTTTTTGTTACATAGTTGTTGTTGACCGATTGAAAATGGTGGTTCTTGGCCTGCTGGCAACGTGCACAAAAACAATCTCTGAATGGCCTAGTACTTAAAGGGCCACTTCACCCCTTTTGCAACCAAAGTTTATTTTAATGATGTTTAGGACACAAGAAACACTTTCCTCATGGGTTTTTTATGTGTGTAATATGTTTTTTTAGATATTTTAGTCATGACGCCATGTTCATGACCAAAAACCTGTCATGAAAATGTGGTCTACAAAGTCACACCTTCATGCAGCCTCCTCCCTCTCCACAAGGACGGGAAGTGCACTAAAGCATTATGGGCATTGTAGGAATTCAGCAATCCAGTCAAACGCTAGTCAAACACACAGACTTCATTATTTTTCTGGCCAAAGGGTACAAATTTCAAATTGTGCTACTGTTATCTTATCTACTACAAATACTATTTACATTGAGTGACTGCAGTTTCTTCCAGCAGTGAAATGTCCCTTTAAGTTTGCATGCAAGATTAGCTGTGGGCTGGCAAAGAAACTGGGTATATTCTCCGTCCATACAGCATTGTTTTAGGTTTTACAGGTTTCATATAAAGATAATATATCCTGATGGGAGGTCTGATGTCAACATGTCATTCTACAACTCTGGCTTTTTAAATTCATGTATAAAATCTATGATTTGTAACATATGGTACTCACTCAGGTAAAGCTGACACCCAGGCCTGACCAGGTGTTCCTTCACAAACTGCATCGCGTTTGCCAACTGCAAACACAAAACATACAAGCAGCCATCAGCTATTTCATTCGTAAAACAAACATGTGGAAATGAATTCCACCGCAGTCAGGTGAAGCAACTTAAAAAGCAATGTAATCCCATGACATAATGCCCGGACCAAAGCGCTTACAAATGAAAAACAGACGTTCCCATTCTGTTTGACAGGAATGTTGTTAATACCTTTTCTGTTGTACCTGGCTGTCTGACACAATGACTTGAGATTTTCTCTTAAGTTGGCCCGTCAAGTTTTTTTGTGCATTACTGTTATGCTACGAGTGGATCGGTCTTCCCACCCACGTTAAGCGTTAAGCTTTAGGTTTGGGCAAACCTGTGGAATTTGGAAGGCCTGTAGCCACTGCCGTAAAACCTCAGAATATGAACAGGTTGTAATGGGAGCGTTCTCTCCAAATATCCCCATTCACTCAAGCAGGCACAAGCAGTGTTCTGCCAAGGACTATGTTGAGGTGTTGGGTTCTGCAGTAAATCAGCTTGGGTTCAGATGATCAAACACTTGTTGTTAGTTCCCGCGCTTTCATGTAATCTCATAAAAGGCCGACCGCTCTGATGGACTGAGCGTGCCTGCCAAACCGTCCGGGCCTCCCATGCCGGCAGCCCGGTCTCTGCGGATTTATTAAAAAAAACAGCTCTGAGGCAAACAAACACAGCCCAACAACAGCATGAACAGTATCCCAGCATGACAGATGCTCAACAAATGTCACAGACTCCCAACAGTCATATAGTGTTGATGCTACTTACGCTAGTCTAATAAGCGCTCTGAGAGTGTACAAATGTAACCAAATGGACCCTTACGGGTGTACACTTGGAGTTCCTGAGTATGCTCCGAATGTAACAGCACAAAACTAAAGGCATGGTTGGGCATACAGTCAGGGACGGATTAATTTTCGAGGTTTTTATCATTTTTTTACCTAAATTTAACAAAATCAATGGCCAATGAAGGTCCCCAGGAGCTTTTTTCAGGGCCTCAAACCCATTACAGGGCTTTACATTTTCCCAGAAGGGCCCCTGAGAGCCAAGGGCCCCTGGGCCACGTCCCCATTGGCCCAATGGCTAATTTGGCCCTGCATACAGTATAGCTTGCTGTGATGCACCTGTTCTGAAGTACTGTAGTTGCAATGTCCCCCAAAAATGCCTGTTTTGCATGTCTCTGCCACTAGTTTCCTGTCCAAATAAATGTATAAAAATGATACAGAAAATAAATATAATTTAAATATATATAATAAATATAATTTAAATATAACTGCAATCACCAAGCTAGGAAAATCTGTCACTGACATGCAGTATGTCGGCTAATTTGAAAGCTTTGAAAGCTCGGAGAGCCCTGCCAAGAAGAGAAGGGCTGTATTTTGTCAGTGCAATAGTGCAATTCGCGTGTGACAAATAGGTGGCGAGAAGACGAGCCGAAGCTTCTTAGTGGAAGACTCTAATAAAAACGAAACCACTGCGAGACAGACATCAAAGTCAATAGGAATTACACTGGCTGTTTGATCTCCCCCGTTTTTTCCCTCTCTTTTTAACATCAATCTGTCCCGTTCACACTCTGGTCTTCATTATCCTGGTCTTCCCTCAAAATCATTTGACATCCATCGGTGCCCCGAATGTGACAGAAAGAACACGGCCTCTCGGCTCCGGGACAAGAAAGAGCCAGGCGGTTTCCACCCTGATGTGTGGCATTTACCAGCCAATATCACTTTATACCCCACTGCGTTACAAGTCTTATGTAGGCCCTGGGTCTGAAAGAAACGCTTAGCACTTTTAATGGATGTCCTGCTCTTCAGACTCGACAGTCATGCTCTGAGGAGGTTTATGACTTGCATTTTGACAAATGGGGATAGGGTGAGATAAAACGCTTACACACGGGTCGTCCACTCCCTTTTCTCAAATAAAATAAATCAATACCCATAAAAAGGCGGCTATTAAAATGTTGTATAACCACACATTAGGAATAAAACTACGATTTTGGCTGCCGTGTAAAGGCTTTCCACAAACGAGTGCATGCCACACACCGATGATAAATGGGCGCCGGTTTGGTTGTGATGTTGGGATTTATCAAACATTTGCTGGTAAGCCATTACAGACCAAAATACTGGCAGCCGCAGGGTAACTCATTCACGGCTTTCTGAAATCCGGCCAGCCTGGGTGGGATCCGGAGAAGGTAGATGTTGCAGGTTACTCAATTGAAATATTTTCCTTGGCATCAGCCCACAGTCATCAGTTCCTTGCGGATTAGATTCTAAAGTCTAATGTATGCTTTGTCGCACAACGAAGCAGATCTACAAGTTCCTTATACAAGTATAAAAAGGCAATATATATATTTATATTTTGAATGCTTTGTCGCACGACAAAAATAGCAGATCTACAAGTTCCTAATTCGAGTATACAAGCTATTTTTTTTTGTGAATGTATGAATTAGAGTTAATGTTATTCTCAGGAAAGTAATATGTACATTGTACACTATAGGGCTGGGCGATATGACTTCTAAACAATATCACGATTATGTCTAACCTTTGCCCTGATTACGAAAAAAAACTGCTTCTCGATTATTTGATTATCCTACACAAGCCAGATTAACCACATGAACCCCAGCATCCATATTCTATATGTTCAGTTTATTGCCCAGCCCTAACGTACACTCAAACATGAGGCCATGTTTCAATACCAGGGGCGATATATGCTTGCATTTATGAATTTATGAATGTGCCTAATGTCTTTTGGTTGGTTTTCATGTTACAACGTGTATGCGTGTGTATGAAACCTCAGCGAGACGAGGGCACTTGTGCCCATGGCGTCTGTGAGAGCTCGTGACTGAGCCCGTTTAACTCCACTAACAGAGCACCGTTCCCAAAATCCCATCACGCAACCCACACATGTCCCACAGAACAGACAGAACTGTGGCCACAACCAACAAGAAGCAGTAATAACCCCCCCAGACCACACTCCCACACGCACGCACGCACACACGCGCAAGCACACACACACACACACACACTGATCTGTTCTTTGGCTAAATAGAAGTGTATATTTGTACGTCTCTAAATGTTTTGGTGAATTGAACAAGGTGGACCCTCTTGTAAACAAGTGTAATGCTTTATTGGGTTGTCCACTCACAGTTAACAGTTTTTGTATTGAGTTGTGCTTGAAATGTAATTCTGTTAATAAATATTTCAATCAATCAATCACAAAGCAGTGGTATAAACTAAGTAACTAAGTACAAATACATGCACTCAAGTATAATTTTGAGGTATTTTTTATTTTACTGGTATTTCAAAATGTCAGTACTTTTACTTATACTCGTTAGTTACTAGTTACTTTGTAGATTTTGATTATTGTGACAAATCATTAGTATTACTCGCTTCAGACCTATATACATTTCGGGCAATTTGAAAGTAGCCTATTTATACAAGCTCACAATGCACGATGCAATGCATTTTGAGCTTGTAAATCTACTATTTTCAAAAGATTTGTTTTTTCTTTTTTTCCTTTTTCCTTTTTTTCCTTTTTTTTTCTTTTACATTTTATACACTTGAAAACTTGTGAAATACGGCCTTCTGCATAATGAGTACTTTTTACTTTTGGTACATTTTGAATTCCGGACTTCTACATTGCTACTTTTACTTAAGTAAAGAATGTGAGTACTTTTTTCCACCACTGGTTGTACGCACTTGGTAGCCTACAATGTGTTCTGGTTGTGCCAAACAATTGCACCACCAAAACAATCACTAAATCACAACATGTTGTTTTCAACATCCTCCGTGTTTATTCTGCAATACTACATGTCTTTAATTAAAATATTTCAAGACATGGCTGTCTTGTGTTAGTTTTGATGTTAGTTTTGTTGCAAGCTTTAAAATTAATTGGTTTATTGATATTACAGAGAGACTGACGATTGGCAGACTCTCTTCGCTAGCACTTCTCCTTTTAATTTCTGCTTTCTGCCTCAAATAACCTTGCACCAATGTGCAACTGCTTTTTTATAGATAAAATCTGTCATTCTGGAGAAACAGAGACTATTTTTGAAGAGTTTTTTTAAAGTGTATTTGATTGGCATGTACCACTGAGTGGTGGTACATCCCGTTCTCACTATATGCAATATCTAATATCAATGCCAGGGATTCTCAAAGTGGGTGGCAGGGCAACAATGTTGGAAAAGTTACCCTAGGCGTGGCACCCTAGGCTAGAGTGCCATGACGCAGAATACAGGAATTTATCAATATCATTTTGGTTTAACCACATAAACCCTCTATACTTCAGTTGCACTTTCCTTGGTGCGTTCTCTTTCAATCTACACTAAATCTCTTCACCAAAAATAGCCGATCTACGATCTGAGCTTGTACTGTACTGTAGATCTGCTATTTTTGATGAATAGGGATGATGTGGTTGATGGTTAAATGGACAACCGTCGGCAGTGGAGCACCTTTCATTGATTAAAAAGGGAACATTCCCTGCGTTGGCGATGATGCGGCGCTGATGGACGCCCGATGGCTGCAGTGGAGTTTCGGCGTTAGACTATAAGAGCACACCGCTCTGTTTCCCAAATGGACTGGGTTCATGGAACAGCCTTTGATAAATAACAGATCCTACAGGGGTTCAGTAGTCATAGCAGCACCATAAATAACATGAATTACAGGACATATACAGATAAGGGTAAAGAGATCTAGCTTGAACCAAAGTGAATGAATAAATAAATACATGAATTTATTAAATTAATTAATTAATGACTAGACCGGTCCCCAGCTGTAGATCACCGAGTCGGTAACGATGAAAGTTGGAGATCCATGCCCCACCCGGCCATGCCATACCCGTTGTACCCGTGTCAGAGTACCCATTTATATCTGTCTCTCTGTGTCCCTTTATTCATGTGGAGTTCTGTGTCAGGCATGCCCAAATGTGAATGTCGTGATGTCACCTGTTCGGGACAGCGGTGGGTCTGACGGACTCGACACTGGGTACTGCACTCCCTGTGGGGGTCGGTGGGGCGAACGGTTATCGAGTTACGTGGATTACAGATTACAGACATACAGAGACGTGACGCATTTATAGATATAGATAAGAGGGAGCAAGAAGGTAGTAACGAAACGAAATGTAATTTGAAATAAGGTAACCCAGAAATTAATATGATTTATGGTCTTGTCTGGCCCTCTGCAATTTCATCCTACAGATGGATGAAGTTGATGTCATGGCTGCAGCATGACCACAGGTGGTGTACACCAGCTCTTGTGGTTTTTGATGCGCAGCACCATTTCATTGGAGCCTCAATAGATAGAAGTGCACAAACACAAAATGTCTGGGGTAAAGTCCCTGCATGGATTCCATATGCCTCCAGCTTTAGCGTGCAGGTGCTCCAACTATTTAGCTGGGGAACCCCTGGAACCCTCTTATGATGGACCCCTGGGGGTCCATGACTCCATGGAGCATCCAACAACACATTTGTGAACAATATGCTTATGATTTGAACTAATTTACGGCTAGAATTGTCCCTTTCCTGCCTTGGCCGTGCAGCCGGATATTTTTTCGGCCAAGCTGAGTGTTACCTAGCGACGGAGACGCTGCTAGACGGTGGCTATCAGCGATCTAAAAAACACGTAAAATACATCATTGGCAGTAAATGAGCTACAGATCGGTCTGTTGTGAATATCAATCTATAAATGCACCATGTCTCTGTCTGTCTGTCTGTCTGTACGTACGTGTGTGCGTCTGTAATGCACGTAACTCGAGAACTGTTCGCCCCACCAACTTCAAATTCGACCCCCCCCCCCACAAACACACACACAGGGAGTGCAGTGCCGGTGTCGAGTCGCTCGGGCCCACGGTTGTCCAGAACCACCAAAGGGTAAAGCGTAAGGGAGATAGTCTTCCTAGTTGGATGTGTGCAGTCACTACAGTGTGTGTTGTGCGTACATGCCAGCGCGTGCGCAACTGCGCACGTGTGTGTGTGTGTGTGTGTGTGCGGGTATGTGACTTGCATGTGTCTGCACACCACATCATGTGCCTGCGCAAGTATCAGCAGGTGTTTTGGTAATATTGAGGATAATGTCAAAATTATATTCAATATTCAAACCAAACCTTGATGAGATGTTTTTTCTCTTGTTTGTTTGTTTTGTTTTGGGGAAATGGCTTTTTCACCCAAGCTGAAAGAGAAAGAGACAGCTTAGTGAAATGTGCAATGTCCTCCTTTTCAAGAAAAAGGTGAAATCAATACATTTACATTGGCCGTTTAGGCTGCTTTGTGAGAGTTGCCTCAGAACCAACACGTTTAGGCTGCTTTGTGAGAGTTGCCTCAGAACCAACACGCAATGTGGGGTCTAGGCTTCAAAGGGCCTAAAGAAAATATATAAATACAAACCCATTAGGCAGCCTGTTTTCTTTAGTCAACATTTCAAACACACTGCGGAGTGGATGGTGCTTTCAGTCCCCTCTACCTCTAATGTTGTTTTTCTCATGGTCCTGCATGGGGCAAACTGTGGTGGCACAGCTGGAAAGTACTCAACACCCTTAAGAAGGGCTACACAAACACTGGCGGGGCGCAACCCCCTCTGGTCTGTGTGGCCCTTTGGCTGCTGTGACACAATGTATGCATATAGAGCCACGAAAGTGGATTCAAAGTCAGAGACAGTATGAGCACAACACAAGCTCAGAAGGTATAGCGTCACAGAGGAGGGAAGCCTGATTTATACTTTGGAAATAGCAAATTCGTGACACCATCCCTTGGCTTAAAATATGTCGATCACTGGCTTCTTTTCAAAACGGGCCTGAAAAAAACATCTTTCAGGAGACCACAAGTCCGGGTAGCTCAGTCGGTAGAGCTCTCGCCTTTGGACCACAAGTTCATGGGTTCGATCCCGGGCACCGCCAACTCAGCGAATGAGTAGCACAGCTTGGTGCAGCAAGTCATGCGGGAAGTACTGGGAGCTGATGGTAGGTGTGGCGCTCCACCTCAGCAATCCATCTCCCAGGGGTCTAGCGCATTGTAACGGGGATAGACTCCCGCGTGTTACCGGCTGATTCCGACAATAAGCCACCTCCGACCTCTTCTTCTTGAGGGGCGCCAGCCCCTCTTATATACAGCTTTTTGTCCTTAACTCGTGTCACATTTGCCATTGACAATGAAAGGAGAATTTACGTCATATGTATCTGAACAAATCGGCTTCTGTGGCAACACAAACAACAACAAAAAAAGTTTTAATATGACAAGAGCTCCCCTCACTTCACACGGGTGTGATTTTACCAATATGATTCACTGCCGAGTGGCGACATTTTTTCCTTTTTCTCCTTTGTACATTTGTAGTTTTTTATTTGTTGTTTATATGTATTATTGTGTTATTTTTATGCTATGTTAATGAATTGAATACATAATAGGACCACAATGTAAACAAGTCCCCAGGACTTTTCTGTGTCATCCTTATATCCTTAATGTCTGACTGTACCTTGTTCTGTTTACATTTCGGACTAATAAAGTATTCAATCAATCAGTCAATCAAATCTACAACCTCATGGCACGTCATGTCACAACGCATTGTGTGTACAGTAGATCGGCTATTTCCTATATTTTCCTGTATAAGACATGCCGTAGTGTAGTAGTGTGTGGACCAGGGCGGATTTTTACTAGTGACACTATAAGAGATTATAAACAGAGATGCTTGACACAGTGAACTTAACCCTTAAGATGCAGCTAAGGGCGTCTTAGTTCCTTTTTAATTATATAAATCGGGGTCGCTGAAATAATTTTTTTGACAACGGCTGTTGCTAGGCAACGTCTTGCTCAAAGCTCCCACCCAGACATGTTTCTTGTGCGCGCGCAGCCATTCACTTCCTTGTTTTCGGGCCGACAAAACATGCTATTCTCTCTAAATCTACGGCGCTGTCCATGGTTTTGATCAGAACGCTGATGTTCTGTCCTCATTTCTGACTTTACAAGCATCTCGTTTGGAATATTAACGCTTCTAAAGAGAGATCAGTGCGAGGTAGTAATGGAACATTATACCTCTCGGTTTTGGGGGGAAATGGAAGGTAGGGCTTTTCAGAGTAAAATCTGCCCATCTGCTTGGCAATCTAGCGCCTTTATTCTGACAAATTCCCCAGCAAAAGTATTTAAGATATGAGGGTGATCCTCTGTGTAGACAGATTACCACTTCATTAAACAAACCAGGACCTCAAAGAGTAACAAGCCCTTGGACACGCATACCAGAGAGAGAATAACCCGGAACTGCTACCCACATGAGACGGTAATAGGGCTGTCTGCCCCAAACGTTATTACAACTCCAAAAACATTTATTGGAAGGAAATCAAAAAAATGTATCCTGCCTTGTTCTGCCGGGACCAAATTACATCTACACACACACCAATAAAACATGTTTACAACTTTACAAGTATAAAAATGTAACTATTTGTTTTGTAACTATTTTTAAAATGCTCTAGAGCTTGAAATAACACAATAAAAAAAAAGATGTCGAGGGGGAAATAAAACCTTCCTCAGTAATAGGGCCCAGCTTCCAAAGAGCTGGGCTGTATTACTGAAGCTGTCAGGAGAACAATTCGATGTGGGTGACCACAACTCGGAGCTCTCCAGAATAGGCCATAAAAGCATAACGAAGCACACTGGCTTTGGGAGCATCGAGGCATACATGACAAGCTCAGCGGAGAGCTAGGACAGACGCTGCCATGATTATGGTGCAGCCAACATGCCATCGTAGGAGGCAGCATCCTGCAGCATCTCATGCTCATGGCTCCATTAATTCACAAAAGGCTTCTGCTATTAAATTGCAACAATACCACAAGTAGAATACTACTCATTTACAAGGAGTTATTATGCAGAATGGCCATTTCATATACTGTAGTTCTCAGTAGTTTTTGGCGGCAGTAGCCTACCCCTCTTTCCCTGCTTTCTAAATCAAAGTACCCCCTTTACCCGACTACAACAAAATAATAAGCACGCTTCTATTGAATGACCAGCACAAATGATTTAATTTCTGCTGCTAGCCATTTTAATTTGTTTGAATACTCAGATTATCATTAAATGATTGAAATATTTTCACATTTTCCACTTTCTCTCCAAATTTGATAGATATTGCAAATGTTTTGTGCCGGGGACCCCCAGAAGATTTGTGTTAAAAGATGCAACATTTTTCAAACACTTTCTAAAATGTTCAAACATAGCAGATCCGCTGTGAGCTTGTATATCTGCTATTTTAAAATAGCCAACATATGGATGAAAGGGTTAAAAAGATTGTGATGCTGTATAAACAAATTTAGCTGGGGTCCCCGTGGAATCCCTTCGAGGACCCCTGGGAGTCACCAGACCCCACTGGGGTCCCCGTGGAATCCCTTCGAGGACCCCTGGGAGTCACCAGACCCCACTGGGGTCCCCGTGGAATCCCTTCGAGGACCCCTGGGAGTCACCAGACCCCACTGGGGTCCCAGTGGAATCCCTTCGAGGACCCCTGGGAGTCACCAGACCCCACTGGGGTCCCAGTGGAATCCCTTCGAGGACCCCTGGGAGTCACCAGACCCCACTTTGAGTACCACTGCTCTATAGTATATTATTCGACTATAATTACTGATCATTATCCACTTAAGCCCTATTTTATACTTAGGCTATTAGGAAAATAGCCGATCTACATGTCACAACGCATCACATTGGAACACATTGTGTGCTTGTTGATCTGCTATTTTAGAAGGTTTCATTAATAATTTGATGACTTATTAATCATCCAAATCTACTAAGTATAGTAACTAAAGCTGTCTGTGAAATAGTGTACAATATTTGCCTTTGAGATATAAATGATTAAGAAATGGATACCTTGAAATTGTACTTGACGGACGACTTCCCCCATTTTCAACCTATTGCAGGATTGACTCTTTCAGACGCTTTCTTACTGCTTCTGCGGCCGATGTCGGTGCGGTCTGGAGCTACAGTTTTTCAGTTTTCTGAAAACACAGTGGTACTCAAGGACCCTCACAAATTAATGTATTTGGCCCCCCATCTCAAAATATTTTGTTCCAGGGACCCCGAGAAGCTATTTGTTTAAAAATATATATTCAAAGATTTGCACACATTTTCATGATTTTTCAAAAACAGCAGATCCACAAGCTTGTATAGCGGCAAGTGCCCCACTGTGAGCTTGTATATCTGCTATATAGCTCAAATAAAAGAATTCGACAGCTGCTTTTCCGGTTTTAATGGGTTAAGCCTTGCAGTTTTGGGCATATAATAGGCGGGAAAAAAATGGAAATGGTCAAAACATCTTCGAAAATAAATCAAAAAAACAAAAGCTCACAGCATGAGTTTGCAGATCGGCTATTTTCTAAATAATTTTGATTATTATGAATTTTTGTGGTTAAGTGGTTAAGTGCAACCTGACCAGATTGGATGTCCAAAAAACGGAATGGTTTCATCCGATCCAATCAGAGACGAGAAACAGACGAGGCAATGACACGATGACACCACCTCAGAGGAAAAACAGACCCTCTCTCACTTCAAAGGGCCAAGGGGATGCTTTTAAAAAATCACACCGGCAATAAACTACAACAGAAGTTCATCGGTTTTCCACAACATGAAAGGGCTTTTCAAAGCCAAAGTTCTCCCTGAGTAGTTCCCTCTGCCCCAACTCTACCCCTCAACACAGTTCATATCACAGTGGAGGACTTGTTTACACGGTACGCGTTACCATGGGAGGGGTCAAGCTATTTACATTTCAAAGACACAGAGAAAGCACACTTCTGGTATATGGATGTGGGAATGCTTTCAATTTGAACCACCTCACCACAAAAATGTCCAAATTATAGGGATGCACCGATATACAGTATCGGCTGCATATCGGTAGCGGGCCGATGTTTGCCTCGTTGACTGCCATCGGCATATCGGCAAACAAGGTGACATTTACAGATGGCAGTGGCCAGAACTGTTGTTATGATGCATCAATTTTGCACTGGCTATGTTGGTAAGGGAAATAAGTACTAACAACGAAAACAAAATAAACTAGAAAAAGTGCCCCTCGGGGCACAGGTCTCCACCAGGGCAGGTCAGGTTGTGGCCTCCTGGTGGCGCTATAATAAGCCAATGTGAAAAGGGTGCCATTTATGATGCGAAGCCTGCGGAGCTAGTTCAGGCAGGCAACTCGTGAGCGCGCCTACTTGATCAGGTGACTAGTCTCATGCACTCTTTACCTGCTCAGAGCGGCTATTTAAACCTATCTGCCTACCTTCTAATTCCTGGCTTCTCTCCTGCCATGCGGTCGTGCGCCGCTGCTGCTGCTGCTGCTGCTGCTGTCCCTCTGCCTTGTTTACCGCTAACCTACCTGCTGCTCATGAAGTTTTTGCAAATCCCACCTCCTCCCCAGCATCCACCTGTATACAGTCAAGCTCTGTTTCTAGATCCCCCTGCATGGGGGTCTTATTCATTCCCTGTAATTCTACTTGGCTTATAATTTACAGAGCCCTGACGCCAATCTATGCTTCATATATCTATGCTCAATTATGCTCAATAAATATATATTCTAAATTCACTCTAAGAGTTGTCTGACTGAACTTCTTACGCCTTGGATGGCAATTCACCCTTTGTCAAGTCCCGCCCGTGGTTGTGGCCCTCTTCGCACCCATTGGTTGCCGTTTCGTGGTTGGACAAAAATCCCCTCTCTCCATCCACTACCATTGAAATAACATGTTTTTCAGTTGCTTCATATTGATATTCTGTGCACTCAATTGTTATTTTAAACTTGGTGTCAGTAAAAAGGAACATCACAGGTGCAGCATGGTGACTGGGCATATCATGTTTGTTTTTAGTTTTTTCCAAAAATGACGTTTTAGCAAATTCAACATAAACAAGGCGGAACCAGGGCGCAATAAGGCAGAAAGAGCCAGCTGGTTAGTCAGTCAGGGACCAATCAGAAGGCTGACAAAGGGTGAATTGGATGATTTGAGGCATTTTGTTCCAAAAAAGTGTTTTGCCGAAAATCCACCTGTTGGTGGCGCTATAACAGGCCAATGTGAAAAGGGTGGGATATATTCCTCAGCCTAGTAGGAACGTCTGTGAAAGATTGCACGTAAATTGCACGCTGCGTTCATGATTTGAGGCTTTTTGTTCAAAACGGGCCAATCCTGCAAACTTTGAAAGCCAATGTTAGCCAATCAGGATGGAATTTGAAATATCGGTCAGATCTGTCTTGAGTACATGAATATATAGATACTGTGTAACGATTTGCGAGATTTTTGGAGAAAATATGGAGTAATATCAAAGAATGTGTTTTACAAAAGTCGGCCTCCTGGTGGCGCTATAACAGGCCGTTCATCGTTGGCATCTAGGAGTGTGTGTGCAAAGTTTGGCATCGACCGGGTTAACGGTGCCGGAGATTAGCTGACGGACACACACACACACACACGGACGGACACACACACACACACACGGACGGACACACACACACACACGGACGGAGTGCAAAACATACTCTCTCCCCATGCCTTCGGCCTGGTGGAGACAACAAATATCAGGCCTGGCTATGGGCTATGGGTCGAATTGTTATTTTAAACATCCGATATACATCCCTACGTGTACGTGCTGGTTGGTGGGCTGAACGGTAGCATGAAACAGTGAGCAGATGAAACGACATGGCTCACTTAATCACTTAATGGCTCACGGCCGAAACGTTGTGTCCTGATTAGAATGGTGTTTTAACAAAATAAACACTGTTGGAGAAAAGACTGTGTGCGGACTTCTCCTTCTCTGTATGTATCTACCTTATGTCCAGCACCAGCAAGGAACGGGATGTGCGCAAGCCACCTGCTTTTTAAACTCAATGTGTATTTTGGGCCCTTGAGGAGGGAGAGAGAGAGAGAGAGAGAGAGAGGAGAGAGAGAGAGAGAGAGAGAGAGAGAGAGAGAGAGAGAGAGAGAGAGAGAGAGAGAGAGAGAGAGAGAGAGAGAGAGAGAGAGAGAGAGAGAGACCGACCAAATATGTTGATTAATGGATCTCCCACGGTGAACAGCAGAGTCTTCGCATTATTATAGGGCAGTCTTCTTTTACAAAAGCGGAGGTCAGGGAAAGTGGGAAATATGGTCCATGGGGAAATCAGGCAGGTGACACAGTCTGTGCTCCTCAGCCACAACTTCAATTACAATCAAATCCTGAGCAGTATCAGCTCCCTCCTGAGGTGGCTATTTGGAACAGCATTTGTTGATTACTGTACCTATAATGGCACAAATGTCAAGATTCTGAGAACACGACAGGCCCAATATATGATCAGGAAAGTTCAAAATACAAACTAGTTGTCTCATAGAAACTCCCACAAGGACTGTGTGAAGTGCATGCACTCTCACAGTTCAAGACCTAAGTGTGTTTTTTGTAAAAAATAAAAATAAATAAAACATAAAATAAAAAATCACACCCGTGTGAACTGAGTGGTGCAAGGTCTTATATAGCCTGATCAGCTGTGGTCTGACATAATGTCAGTGACCATGGTAACCATGCTCACCTGTGCACGTACACAGGTACACAAACATACAGACAAAGCTGGTTGTTGGAGTGGTTTGCACCACTCAAAAATATAGGAGTTATTTAACACTTATTGTAACAAGAACATGTCACTTAAACACCTTTTACAACTTTTTAGACTGTGTAGACGTACGCAAAATCTGCGAAGAATAGCCAATCTACAGTACAAGCTCACAAGGCCGGGTCATCATCAAGCCGGATCAGGTCATATCCATTGTGATGGACATTTTTGCCACACACACACACACACACACACACACACACACACACACACACACACACACACACACACACACACACACACACACACACACACACACATTATAAGTTGCCCCCTGCATCCCATCCCCAAATGGACAACAATTTTTATTTTTTTATTTTTTCAATAAAGCGTTCAATGGATCATTGCATCAGTAATGAGTTTGTGAGGAGAAGCAGGGCCCAGTCTGTGCTCAGCCATCATGCATTTTCTTTTTTTAACTTTTCTCCCCCCCCAAGGAATTCCACAACTTTTCCCCCCGGTTCCCGCGCTTCATGTGTGCCACACTCGCTCAGTGCTGAAAGAGAAATTAGAGGTAAAGATGACAAAAGCATTCTGAAAATTACAAGGCTTTGTGTTTACTATTCTGAGCTCGAACGCGACATTCGGTCCAGTGACATGTCTTTCAGCTTTTTCTTTTCTTGACGAAAAAAAGGGAGAAAGAGGAAAGAAAAGAAAATACCGCAGTCTATTGAAAGTACAGACAGCGAAGAAAGAAAGGCCGTGATTATAGCTAAGGACCGAATGACAGAGAGAGGGAGAGAGTCCTTATCCAGTAAGGCATGATGTGTACTTTGTTGTATGACGGCGTCGAATGCAGAACATTGCAGATCTACAAGCTCACAGCGCGCCTCATCCGCAACGCAATGTGAGCTTGTATATCTGCTATTGTTGGCGCGTACCCCTGTCATACTACGGATTACAAGTCTGGCTTGACTCCTCCATCTGCTCATCTTCATTTGTCCCTCACATGAGAGTGCGGTTGGCTTTGCTGTTGTTTAGCAGAACATGTCAACAGTGGTTTCCATAATGACTGCATGTGCCTGTGTCCTTTCATCTCATCTCAGTAGTCTCCAAAAGACCCAAATCCCATTTGGTTTTTATATCTGTCATGACAGCAATAGCATCAAAACGGAGGTAAAGAAAAACAAAAGAGGTGTGCTAATGGTGCCTGTGAAGCGAATCAAATGAGGTATATCTGCTCACAACTTTGCATCTCTGTGTATGTGCATCTGACAAAAGATGTATCGATTTTGTCTCGCCAGATAAGATTTTCAGTCTACCATCTGGGCTACACTGGACCAGACTGATAAATGAACAACCAATCTTTTGTGATTTATCCCATGCTCAATAAACGGCTCCTGCCAGAATGGTAGTATGCTAATCCCACCAGCCTCTCTGTCTCTCTATTTTGCCATTCCAGTTGTTCGCTGAACAGAACAGACTGGAACACACATTCAGTGGTGGTAGAAGTAGTCACATTTCTTCAAGATATTTTTTTGGCTTTTTCTACCTTTATTGATAGTTTGAAAGTAGACTGACAGGAAATGGGGAGAGAGATGGGGGGGGAAGACACGTGGCAAAAGCCGTCGGGATCGGGAGTCGAGCCCGCGGCAGTGCGGCACGCCGCCAGGCTGGCTCAGCAGCCTAGGTGCCTGGACGGTTGAGCGGTTGAGCTAACCGTCCGGTAGTCACATTTCTTACATGAGCAAAGTAGAAATACTCTCTTAAAAATAAAAGTCCTGTACTAAGAAGTTTACTTGAGTAAAAGCACAAAAGTATTGGCATGAAAATATATAGTACTAAAGGGAAAGCACATTTTTTCCAGATTTGTCGAACTGTATCAACAAATGGAGCGCTACTAGTTAGTGAAGGTGTCAAATACTTTTAGTGCACTAAGAAGTACATTATTTGTCTCTGAGATGAGTCTCTGAGATGTAGAGTATTGAAAAGTGGAAACACTCAAGTAAAGTAAATGTACTGTCAAAATTGCACTAAAGTACAGTAGGCTACGTGAGTAAATGTACTTTAATTAACATTAATGTAGGCTTGTCTAGTAGTTGTCTAGTACAGAAGAAGGTAGAAGTGAATAAGCTCTTACAAATATGCAGCAAATTAAGGTATTAACTTAAAAGGAATTCATGATGTTACTTTTGCATGAACTGAACACATTTCTTCTAAAAGAATTAATCCAGACAGCAAGGATGATGTAAATCCTTTGGCTTCTTTCATTACAATTATGACAGTATTGTAATGTTCTGGACACAGATACAATACAAACTCCAGAGGATCATGGGCTCATGTCCTGATTTATACAGTTAAGTACTAGGGATGTCCCGATCACGTTTTTTACTCCTGATCCGATTCCGATCATTTGATTTTGAGCATCTGCCGATACCGATTTTTCCCGATCTGATATTTATATTTTATAGAACACGTTTATATCACAATAGTACAATATCCCAAATCACAGACAATTTCCAGTTTAATATCATGATATGGATATTAGACTAGATGTCCCGATCACGTTTTTTGGCTCCCGATCCGATTCCGATCATTTGAAAATGACGTGATCGGCCCCGATTTCCGATCACCCGCTCTGATCGGGAGTCGGGACAACCATATTAACCCTCGAACAACCGTTGACGGTTTTGACGTAATTAATCAAAAAATCCAGAACTCCCGTTGACGGGATTGACGTAATTGTTTTATTCCCTATAATCAGGGGCTTTGTTTTAAATAATGTAGCAACTTTTAGCATGTTTGGCTAACGGCCGATGTCCTCTACCTAATACCGGCCAAAATCCTCGTGTGCACGCTCCCGCACGCACACGCGCTGTCTTTATGTGCATAGCTGCGTAAAATGCGATATTCGGGGCTTGATTAGAGCTTCATTTGACTTAAATATGAAAATAAACGATGATTGCATAGAATCGGGGACAGATGTAACACAGTGCAGAAAGATAGCGGATGTTGATGTTCCGTTTAACCGGAAATGACGACACCAGATAGTCCAGATTCGCTCTATTCGGTCAAAATCGGCATAATGGTGAAGTTACCGCCACCATCAGGACTGGGTGTCTAATACTATATGATTGCCCCGTGAAAATGAGATACTGTATAGTGTGTATATCACCGATTTTTCTATTGGCATTAAAATGATGATTTAAAAATATGAATAGAGTTGGCAGAAGACACTGAAAAGCTGCTATTGGGGTGGCAGTCCAAGGGTTTTAAGTACAATCATCAAATGCAAACACATTAGTATGTAAGTTAAGTAAGTATGTACTAAACTAAGTAAAAAAGTAAGTCAGTATTTTTTTTGTTTGCATCCCATGTAAGAACGAACAGCATTATGATCCATTGCATGTTTAAAGATCTGATATCTCTGTTTATTCCCAGATACGTTTTATAACAGTGGAAGATAAAGTGTTCATTTCATTGACCGCTCTGCCTCAAAGGTTTTCTCAGATTTGGGTAACAAGGGGTTCGAATATCATTGTCTAAGGCTTTGATCAGAGAGTCATACCCATGTTGCCGTGACCTCTGCCATATGGTGCCTCTGTGTGCGCGTGCGTGCATGCATGTGTACGTGTACACTTCCCTGTGCATTTCCCCAAGGCTCAACCTCCCCACTCTCTCAAGTGGATATCAAAGGCCTGTATTTACAGTTATCTGTGCTTGGCTGCTCCACGGAAGTAATCAGAGCAGGTCAGGGGTCAGTGCTCTGGCCTAAGACAGAAACACAAGTGACTGACGTCGACTTCAAAGGAAAGCGATCCTCTGACTGTTGTTCTACTCTGGATATCATAATCAGGAGTGTGGAAGGGGACAGAGGAGAGAGCAGTGAAGTGTCTTGCGGGGCTTGGAGGTGGAGGGGCCGAGGGGCGCTGGGTGGGGTGGAACTTCTGGCTCCAAAGAGAGCTGGAGGAGAGAGAGAGAGAGAGAGAGAGAGGGAGAGAGACTACCTTTGAATAATTAGAGCCACCAAGATCAAAGACGAGGCACCAGTTTGGTCTGCTTAACCTCCGTAACACACAGAAACGAGCAACAACAGAAACAAAAAAAAGCGCGTCATTTTTATTCAGTCCTGTTGTTGTTCCTGTGCTTAGCGAAACCCAAAACCATGTCAAACATAATGGAAAATATTTGAGGTCTTCTTTTATTAACCAAGAAAAGCGTTTGATGTTTGACGTCTTTATTTGTTTTAGAAGAAGAAAGGCACGGGGCAGCATAGCATGCGAGCGATCTTCTTTTGGAGAGCAGACACACAAAAAAGGGGAGGGAGGAATGAATGATACGAGACCAAACCGAGCTCCCGCATTCTCCTTAATCAATTAAACATCATTATCAGTCCTTTCAAGAATGCCACGATCAAAGGCCAGTAGAAAATGATCAAAGTGACAGCGTTTTGTTTGAGCGCAACCTCTCGCTGCTACCGAGTCCCTCTCTCACGCAAGCTCAGTGATGTCCCTTAACGTCGGCTTCTAACGACCAAACAAACCAAAGAAAATGTAAAAACGGACTGATGCTTTTCTGATGTCCCTCTCAGTTACTGTATGTTCATGTGCAGTGGCTTACAGCTGTTTGTGTGTATCTGACAGTGATTGTTTTGTGCAAAGCATCCTTTTGAGGGACTGCTCATCATCGCACTTGCTCAATGTTTTGTCTAAAAAGCTCAAAGTAAAGGGGACTGTTGCAGACTGCATACACAAAATGCAAGAAATCTGGCAAAACAACATGGCCAACTGTCTTCTATGTTATAGTGGCTCTTGAAAGGAGCGTAAAACGTTTCTGTTATTGTATCCTATGAATTAACCACGCAGCTTTAATTCGATTTTACCCTGCAGCTAAAATATCATCTCCATGTGACAGCTGTGACAGGCTACTGATGTATTGTGGGATCAAAGTGGGTGGCTGCTATACTTATGAAACTCTGGGTGAATTACTTTGCGGCAGGTGAGGTGGAAACAAGTTGTTTTTTCAGTGGCATTTAAAGGCAAAGTGATACACAGGCAGACAAAGTCACTCTTATTTCAAGTGGAAGTGTAGCTGGAAAATGAATTTGCAAGCGCCGGTGCATTTTGACCCGATGTTTTGTGAGAAAAGTCCAAAAGTGCATTCCAGCTATCAAAGGCACAGGCCACAGACCTTCTCGGGCGTATGTGTTTAGCAACTAGACACTTCAAATGCGTAGCAACGGCATGAAAAGAGCCCTCTTCAGCTCGCTGGGTGTGAAGCGGGGCGAGGCTTTCGTGGACGCAGCCTGTGAGAGCGGCATCCGAGAGCAGAAGAGAGGTTGCTGTTGCAGGGCGGTCAGCTGGACTTGTAGAGGAAAGTGAGTCACTCTGACCGATCTAAAGCCTTAACCCTCTGCATCTTTGTCGGCTTTAAGCCTCTTTGCTCGTGGGGGGGCCAGCAACACACAAGGAGCCGCCGACACTTGGGTCCTGTAAATAAAGGGTCGTCTGATCTGTTGCCTGTCTGTGTCCCAAGAAAAGATGTTCTTGCCGACGGTTGCAGGGAAAAGCAGCTGAAGATTTTTCTCAGTAGACTTTTCTTTTCCACCTCTGGATTCCTTTCTTATATATTAAGCAGCCTTTTTGGAACTCATTTCTACACTGAAAGTCATCAAGGAAAATCTGTGGCCGACAGCATACTAAAAAAAAAAAACAGTTTTGCATAGGGATATAAAATAATTCTCCGATGCCTTATCAGCATAAACAGAATGCTCAAGGCCTTGCCTTTTGTTAGAGCAACTCAGGTCGGGCTTTGGCCATATCTAATTTGGCAACAGAGCTGAGCTGAGCTTAACTAAAAGAGTCCATAACTTTTCCAATGAGAGGATTACACACTGTAAAACACCCACTGCTGTCATTATTTGAAGGTGTTTGTGGCAGCTTTTTGCCAAAGGTACATTTAAAACACATGTTATGTTGTCAATGTACGCTATTATAGGAGTGGCCAAATAAACTCAAACACCTACAAAGGCTCTGCTTACTAGGTAAAAAGGCATAATGTGTATGTTAGCCATACCAACCATACCTTAGACTTTCTATGAATAGATTTAAACTATATATAAGTATGGCACAGTTGGTAGTGCTGTCGCCTCACAGCTAGAAGGTCCTGGGTTCGATTCGTCATCAGTGCCCATACCCGAGGCGGGGTTGGCGAAAGGGCCTTTCTGTGTGGAGTTTGCATGTTCTCCCCGTGTCCCCTAGAGTAGGTACCCTCACAAAAAAATGCAGTAATCCTGGTCTCTAAACTGCCTCCCCCTGGCCATCCGGGGAGCCTGATGGAGGGGAAAGGAACTGGTTGGAATAACGTGTTCCTAACGTGTTCCTTCCACGCCAGGGAAACCAGGGAAACTCCCCCCTGTCAGGTGTAAAGGAGCAACTTGGACACTCAGGCATGAAGGAAGCATGAGTTCAAGTCCGTTGCTCTACCCATGTCCCCCATATATGAGGACTAGGTTGGCGGAGGGTGTGTAGAGCCCAGGATCACATTAGATAATTGACACAGAGGTGAAAAATGGGTTACAAAATCGTGGGATAAAAATTATTTAAAAAAAAAAAAAAAAAAAGTACTGTCCTATACAGCAATATACAAATGCAAGAAAAATATAAGGAGCACCATCAATACAGAACAACAAATCGAGATCAAATCGGGTCAAATTATCTACCATATTATACTTGTTGAAGCAGCTTGATGGGTGACTGACAATTGAATTACCCCTGCAGGATCAATAATGTCTGTCTGTCTGTCTGTCTGTCTGTACAGCGTGCCTGCATGTGTACATAACTATCTTATATGCAGCAAAAGAGGGATGATCTCCAATAGGGATGTTGAGTCAGGTCCGAACGTATGACGTAGCGAGTCTGTGTCGGGGCCCACCGAGCCATCGGGACACCATTTGCACACAGTATGCGCCTCATTATTTTTGACACTCACTTAACACCGAGCAGACGCTTTCTTTTATCCTCTCAGCAGCGAGATGAGGCTACTGTAATCAAAGAAGACAATGATCGGTGCCAGCCTCTTTGCCTGGCCTGGTACGTGCTTTGATGTCATATTTTGGTGTTGCGGACTGTGACCCCATGCCAAAGAGCGGCATCGCCGCCAACTGTCTGACAGGCTGCCTTTCATCAGAATGACATCATTCTGCTACTTGATTACTTTCCACGGACTCATCCAGGGCCTGGGAATTTTCTCCCAGGAATCTGAAATCATCATCATCTCTGCCTTTCCCCACCATAATCCTCAATAATAATAAAAATCACACCCGTGTGAACTGAGTGGTGCAGTGACGTCACACACTAACCATAGCAACCATGCTCGTTTTTTTGGTACGAACAAACACGGGTACACGGGTACAAAGCCAGTTGTTGGAGTGGTTTGCACCACTCAAAAAAAGAGAGAGAAAAAACAACATCATCTGAGCATGCTCATTAGCATGTACAGTATGCATATTCACAAGCTTACACATTGGAATGGGGGATTGTTAAGCTAAGTGCACAAGATGTTTATCTTCACTTAAATATTGTCTCTACAATGACGTTTGGGATACGTTTTTTGTGTGACACCAGGAGGAGCAGAACAAATTATTCCTAAACAAAAATCCTTTGGCAACAACAACAAGCTTGGCCTGTGCTGTGCCCGTCAAAGGCGGCGGGCGTTCTGTGCATTTTCGTGGAAAGTATAAGCAACGGCACTCATTGGAATCTTTGGGCATGCAGTGCAGCATTTCCATTCCCCTGGATTGCCCTTGGCAGGCTAGGGCAGAGGTAAATTACAAGGTAGCATCTAAAATGTTTACTTTTGGAGGAAACTGCAGCGTGAGGTGGATATTTATAACAGGCTCCTCCCCGCACCCCACCCCTCACCGGGGCTGCTGTCGCTTCTGCTGCTGCGTTGCCTCCAGTGTTGCCAGATTTTGTGAGAGAAACAAGCGAGACCAGGTCAATAGGAAAACAAGCTAAAAAAGAAGCGACTTTAAACCTATATGCATTGGCAAAAAAAAGTGAAAAAAAAGATTTGGAATATTTTTTCAATAACACAAATCTGGTAAGTGGGGTCCCTGGCACTAAATATTTGTAGATGGGGGGTCTGTGGACAAATGCAGATTAATTGCAGGGTCCTTGACGTGAAAATGATTGAGAACCACTGGTTTAGACAAAATTAGGAAACAAGCCCAAATAATTAAGCAACTGCACTTTAGAAACAAGCCCCACAAAACACAACGCGCAACAATATTTTCAAGCGACTATACAGGAAAAACAAGCAGACATGGCAACTGGCAACCCCCCCCCCCCCCCCCCCCCCCTCCCGGCTTCACAGGCCTGCCGCCTGTCTTCACCTGCAGGTCAGGAGTCTAGGCCGTGTGGGCAGCCTGGGCGACAAGTAGGAGCCACTCCCGGCGGCAGTGCGACTGCCCACATCAGTCCTCCAGACTGCCCTGCAGCAGCGTTACATCAAGAGGTGTCTGCGGACGCGCTGGCTGCGCTCTCGGCCATCCGCTTGAATGGAACGCGGAGCTTCAAAGGATCCGAGAGGCTGTGTTTGTTCAGTCCCCAGCAGAGGGGATGCAGAGAATGACGGCCTATCATCTTAAGTGCCTGAGGTGGGGATACATTGAAGATGACAATATTATAAGTCTCGAGGCCGGCGTGTTTATACCATGCACCTGGGATTTTCGTAGCCTGGTTACCGTGATTTTTGTCCTTTTTCTGTTTTGTATGTGTTTATGGAGTTTACATTACTCTAATAGACCAGTCATACAATAATGAAACACAATACACATACAGTCACATGCACATGTACTAATTTCAGTCATTCATTTGTAATATTTACTCATATTTGTTTAACTTGAAAACATATAAATCAGTGTCATTTGGATATTTGGAATATAAATGTTTTACATCAACAACAGTTACATTTTTGGACACTGAGAATGCTGATACATTTAATTATACCTTATTGTGGAGTCTGATTTACTTGAGGTCACACAACTCAGCAGTGTGTCCAACTTTCCAAACCCCAATTCCAACATAGTGGGGTTGATTGAATGTGACTCTGTGAAGGAGAGTCATGATGTAACAGGTTTTTGATGGTGGCCATATGGATTTGGGGCTCTCATGAATTTTCCCCGCATTTTTGCGAGGTACATGGGGGCTCAATTTGTTTTTTAACCTTCATTGATGATATATCCACTGAGAAACGGACCTTTGCTCTCCGCGGTCACGGAAGTATCAGATACGACCCATGATAATCTCCTCTTCTGCTGATATCTTTATATGAGACTGCTATAACAACATCGTCTCCACTCCACTCTACCTCCCAGTAACACTGGGAGGTAGAGTGGAGTGGAGACCTGACACTGCCAAATGAATCTCTCTGGGTCATGAGGATATGATTGTTTTTGTCCATCAATGTTACTTTTGTGTTCCGTTTAGACAGAGACAGGTGTTGATCTGCTGTGTTTGGATCCAGTTGATTGGACGTGAATATTGTATAAGAACTCAGCTCTGGTCTTGGGTTCTGCTGGTGTTGACATGAAACATCCACTCTATTCACTGTCTCTGAGATGTTCGTCCATTTCTCTCTAAGAATGTCCTCTAGTTTGTCCCTCATCTTTGACACGGCCACGGTCACGTCTTCAAAGTCTCTCAGAGGACGGACATTGCTGCTGACTGGGTGTGTAGATTCACTGATCCTTGAGAGGGATGTGTAACTGTGTAGAAAATGGATGTGTGAGAAGATTTGCTCCAGCTCAGTCTCCTCCTCAGTTCAGTAACCTCCTGCTCCACACGCTTCCTCAGTTCTTCAGCACGACTCACTTCACGTTACTGCTGGTCTCTGATCAGCTCCATCACCTCAGATCGTCTTCTCTCAATGGAAGAGATCATCTCCTTAACTTTTTTGCTGCTATCTACGTTTATAAAAACGTAGCTAGGCTATCGGTACCTAAAGGTGCTAACTACGCGTACGTTCGTAGGCAACCGTATACTATTATATAAAAGCGGCGGCCGTCAATTTACCTTTTAGCATTGCTCCGTTTAGTATGGAGAGCCTCCGTCCCCACCAGCTATGGGATTTTTTTAATCCAGCTCCATTGAGCCTCCATTATTAAAAAGAAATTCAAAGCGCTGTATCTCAAAAGGTTCGAGTGCTGTCCATGGTGAGCCGTCGCGCATCCCGCGAGCTAATGCGACTGATCACTGTGCTCCCTGAACAACCCGGAAAGGAAACAAGGAGCGTAGAGTTAGAGCGGAAGGGTGGCATTCCTTAGGTGTGCTTATGCTGCCACCTAGCGGCAGCAATGAAGTTAAAGACGGTGTCACTGTCCTCCACTGAGCACAGTGATTGAGAGACTTCACCTCCTGGTGAAGCACCTTCACGTGACGTCTCTCTGCTGGATTCTCTGCTTTATGTTTTGCTGACTCGTATCAAGCTCTTTCTGTCTCTCAGTCCTTTCTGCTGCAGCTGAGACAATATTGTGACCTTTATGTTCTTCCAAAGAGCACAGAGAACAGATACACTGCAGATCAGTACGACAGAAAAGCCTCCTCACCTCGTTGTGACAAGAGCAGATGTTCTCCTGAAGCTCTCTGGAGGCTTTGACCAGCTTGTGTTTCTTAAAGGCAGGAGATTGATAGTGAGGCTGGAGGTGAGTGTCAAAGCTTTCAGTTTTCTACCAGTGCAGGAATCACAGGCCACATCTCCAGGTCCAGCATAGCAGTGATCAGGAGGAACATATTGGAGTCCTGTCTTCTTCAGTATATGTATCATGTCAACCAACATGGTGTTTTTCTTTAGAACAGGTCTTGGGATGAACGTGTGTCTGCACTCTGGACAGCTGAATGTACCTCTTTGATCATCCTGGTTCCAGTATTCCTCAATACACCTACTGCAGTTGTTATGTTATGTCCACAGGGAACAGTAACTGGATCCTTCAGTAAATCCAGACAGATAGAACAGCGAAACCGATCCCGGTCCAATTGAACTGCTTGTTGCGCCATTTTACGGCCGACTGATGAACAGACTGAGTTCAGCTTGGTCTCGCCTTTCAAGAAATCACATGACATGCATGAGGTTATTCCTGGTTGGTTATTCGTGCGTGCGTGCGTGCGTGCGTGCGTGCGTGCGTGCGTGCGTGCGTGCGTGCGTGTGCGTGTGTGCGTGTGTGAGAGAGTGAGAGAGTGAGTGAGGAGTTTGACATCCTGGATGTCCATAGTCCTGGATTATGCAGAGAAGGATCTTGGCTTCACTCTAACTCCAAAGAGGATGAGACGATACACCACAGTAGTCCTGACAGACCTGGAGTACGCAGATGACATCAGCCTGCTCTCTGACCACGTGGAGAAAACACAGGAGCTCCTGAACAGAGTGGGGTCAGACCGTCAGAGTATACCACGGTTGGCCTTTCGGCTAAATGCCAAGAAAAGAGGCCATCGCCTATAACATCTTATCATTATCAGAACATTCACCTCTGACAACAACAGGAGGCACTGCTCTCACGTCAAGGACTCCAAGCACCATGGGCTCATGGGTCAACTCGTCCGCAAGATCTTGCTTTTGTGGCCTGACCCTTCTGCTGACGCAGCCGGAAGGTTTGGAGAAACCTCCCTCCTCCCCCTTCTCCTTGAAAGTCAGGTGCCTCCTTGAAAAGATCTCAACTTTGTTCATGAGGTCATATGTGGTCGGCTAATGGAAACACTTATTCAACAACAAGGTAAGGTATCTGTTTGGGAAACATGCATGGCGCCCACTTCCCTTTCTCCTGTGGCAGGAAGAAGACGCTTATTTGTGGTATGGAAGAACGTGTTACTCAGTGCCTTACTCACTCTCAAAATGTGAGAGTGCGAGAGGAGCCAGCATCAGGACACATATCAGTTTGTTATTGTGATGACTAACAAACAGTGAATTTCCACTCATCTTTTTATCTGGTTTTCATCTGTGAAGAATTCACAGCAATGGAATCAGGAAATAGGGGTTCCTTCCAACACCTCCCCACAAGAGAGCAAGCAGTAGTAGAAAGTGCAGGACTTTGTTTATTGTGTTTTTTTGGGGGGTAGGAATAGGATTCAGCACCCAAGTTTACAAGATATTATTATACGGCGTGGAGGAGGCTTCTTTTCATATAGTCTGTATTTATCTCATATATTGAGGAAATCTTTGATGAAAAGACAAAGTTCTATCACTGGGAATTCTCTCACACACAAGACATGTGGTGGACAGGTGTAGAGCCAATACTCGTGTCAGAATGTTCGACCTAATTTACTCATTCAAGACGCCATAAAAAAGGTGTGAGTTCACCACTTAAGCCCTATATAATTCTTGGCAATGCTTCATCCACAATTTGAATTCAAGATAGCCGATCTGCAAGCTCACAACACATCGCTAGTGTAGATAGGCTTTACAATATTTCCACATTTTTATTTTGGAAAAAATGTTTGAAAATGTGTGGAAATTGTTCTTCTATTACGATTTGTTTTCACATATACAATGACATATTCCCCCAACAAGGACGTCAGGTTTAAAGTGGTTAAGTGGCCAGTGCACCTCTGGAATCGATACGGGGAGAAGGATTGGGAGGCTCAGGGAGAAAGTGCAGGCACCTTTATCCCTCTAGAAATGAAAGCAGGTATATAGGGGGGAGAGGGGAGGACAACTGTAACATGTCTGAAGCGTAACCTGTTCCCTGGCCCTCACTTTGAAACCAGATGAAGATCGGCTGCAGCCCTGAAGTCATTACTCCTTCAAAGGTAATTAACACATGGCTTTTGTTTGGAGCCCGATGAGCCCCAGATTGTGCAGGTACAGATGGTCGGAGGGGGGTTGGACAACAGATACCAAGAGCAAGGTGTGCTTGGACGTGCTTTCATGTCAGCAGGAAGTGCTTGACCCCCCCGGCCCCCCCTTGACCTCAAATCTGAGCTGTCAACGCCACTTCCTTGAGTGCCCTGTAAAGATTAACATGTGGGACAGAGACAGGGGGCTCCCGGAGTCCCCCCCCCCCCCCCCCACTGGCGGGCATGATGAGCGAAAGGACACAGCTGGCTGACACCTTTGACGCATCTTTTGTCAAGTTACACAAATGATATCATACAAGATTTTAAATGTTATGTGTTTCTTTGCCCTTACCCATGCTTTAGAATATCAGTGGACATCAGAGCCTCTGAGCAGTTGCCACCAGTCAGCTGGTCTATTTCTGGTCCTCAGTGGAGTTAATGCCTCATAGCTTCTGTTTCACCTTGTGCTAAAAAGTGCCACCTGGTGTATTTCTCGGGGTGGTAAAATAGCAGCAGTTACCATCCTGCTACCATCAAAGGGAGAGGGGTTGCAGTCTCGCCTTGACCTTGGAGACGCAGGGTTCCACATTGCACACGGGTGTTGCCTGCATTTGGAGACCTGCTGCACCGGGCCGCTTCGCCCTCCTGTTTAGCCTCTCTGGTCCCTGAATTCCCCCAGCAGAGAAAACTGGAGAGAACAGTGATTCTCAGTGGTGCAAAAAGTACTCAAATGTTTTACTTATTTAAGTATCAATCTATCAATGACTACAAAACTCTGTTATGACAAGTAAAAGTTCATTTTAATTAGTACATTTTAATTTTAATTTGCTTGTAAAAGTATACAAAAGTATTGGTATCAAACCGTACTTAAAGTACCAAAAGTAGAAAGTAGGCTACTCATTGGAATGTCCCATTTCACAAGTTTTCAAATGTATAAAATAATAACATCTTTTGAAAATAGCCAATTTACAAGCTCACAAAGTGTCACGATGATGCATTGTGAGCTTGTAGATCGACTATTTTCAAATGGCTGAATGGTATGGGGCTGAAGTAAAAGTACAATAATATATTGATTGATTATTTACAGTTTGCAGAATTACAGTACAATTCAAGCACAACTCAATATACAAAAACTGTTAACTGTGAGTGGACGACCCAATAAAGCATTAC